>NC_090379.1:49103608-49160798 GCF_036365525.1 Heterodontus francisci | reverse complement strand
AAAGAGAGAGAGAGAAAGAGAGAGAGAGAAAGAGAGAGAGAAAGAAAGAGAGAGAGAAAGAGAGAGAGAAAGAAAGAGAGAGAGAAAGAGAGAGAGAGAAAGAAGAGGAGAGAAAGAGAGAGAGAAAGAGAGAGAGAAAGAGAGAGAGAAAGAGAGAGAGAGAAAGAGAGAGAGAGAGAAAGAGAGAGAGAGAGGGAGAGAGAAAAAAAGAGAGAAAAAAAGGAGAGAGAGAGAGAGAGAAAGAGAAAGAGAGAGAAAGAGACTTTTTTTAAAAAAAAATTTACATTTTAAAATCTCCAACAATTTAGAACGTGAAAGAATGAGACTCCACACTTCCTGGGAAAGAAAGGTTATTGGCAGTCATTAACTGTTATCATCTCTAAAAGGAAACTCTATCAATTACTGAACTAACTTTCACAGTAATGGGAAATGAAGGAAATTCATGAGATGGACTGCAGCGGTGCAAGCCAGTGGCTCACAGCTACCTTCTCAATGGCAATTAGGATAGGCAACAAATGCTCGTCTTGCCAGCAACACTCACCCCATGAAGGAATAAAAAAAAACTCATGGTGATTAAGGCTTAGGTGCCATTTTCATGAAACTAATGGAGGGACAACACAAACTATCCAGCAATTTGTGTTTCTTCATTATTCACAGGATCTGTCTTCCTTGCCACAAGTTGCTGGCCATTTACACATTAATAATGGTGCTATCATTTAATTTTTTCCAACAAATTCTAGGCCACTATCATTTTGCTGCTGAAGGTGTGCTCCCAGTAAGGCTACAAAGTCTAGCTGATGTCAAGTAACAGGCAGCAGTTCTTTCAACATCTAATTTCTACTCAGGCTAGAAATCAGAACCTTGACATTGCTGGTAAGACACAGTCAATTAGGACCTGTAGACCCGTGACTCCAATACATTCAATTCTCATTTTTGTACATAGTACAGAATTGACTTGTGTTTTTATATATATATATGCAACACAAAATATTGTTGCTAAGATTTAGCATGATACTGACTAAAACTATCATAGTAAATAAGGAGTTAAAAATCAGTTTCATGCATAAACAGTATTTTTTATAATTTTGTCTTAGCCAGGTATCTGGAATATGTTATACAATTCAAATACAAACATTTGATGAAATTGTTTCAAACTATGTTTAATTGGCAGCAGCTTAAACAGAATACAGTTATTTAAATTTTTTGGTGCTCATAATTTTTCTTGAAACTATTTCTCTGCCTGGCTGCCGTCCAAAGCCTATGAACAGTGATACTGTGGCTGGATAGCTCCCATTGTGAGAAAAGGAAAATGATCAACACACAGAAGTACATGTTCCAGCAACAATTCATTATTTTCTACTTACGAGTTAAGTAGGCACAGAAACTTACATCAGACAGTGTACATCTGAAACATTACTGTAAAGTTTATGCTATTACTATTCACTTTTTTTGTTTACTTTTTGCCAATTTTAACCTTTTTGACATCTATTTATATCCAAATTTCATGTTAATCTAGTTACGTGGAATGTAAAATTGGGCATACACAAGTAGTAATCAGTATAAGTAATCAAGGTACTATCGCAATTGCCAAACTCACCATATATTTCTTTAAAATATGAAAATTAAAGTTTCAAGCCCTCTAACTATAATTTGTGCACATTAGGCATAGCATGTTTCACAACAAGCAATTTGGAAGGTTTTCTGTTTTCAGTCGGACTTATCTTGATGCGATAAAAATACAAAAGAAACAGCAGGTCTCTTAGTAAGGATAAATTTTATAAAAACTGAAAGTAAACCATAAAATTAACAATTCCCACTGCAATCCAAAATTACAGGCTTAATTTTACAATGGTTTTGAACCAGCATAATTACAAGAAATTCACATGCACAGCTCTTCAGCATGGGGGGGAGGAAGCATTATAACGAGCCAAGGTGCGTTCGGTTTCAGGGATCAACAGACTGCTGCAAAAGAATAAGAAAATTTGGGTGTAGAATAATTACATAGATATTGCACTCGCACCCAAGTTCTCTTGTTTTTTTTAAACTCAGGTATTTGCTTTGTGCCTCAATTACATGAGTCTCTGAGCATAAATACACAGAAAATTCCACCACTAAGTTTTCAACTGGGGGTTAATCAATCATAGAAAGTGGGCCAGCTTACTTTGATACATAACCAGACATCACTGCCACATCTCTGAGGGAGACAAGATACTCAACTCAAATGCAAGCATCCCCAGAGTTCTGTTTGCACAGATTTTCATTGGCAACTCTTTCTCACCCTAATGATTAGGACAAGATTAAATAAAGCTATTATTTTTAAAAAGTATTTCTCATCCCATATTGTAACATTTGGTTCATATGAAGTCAGAAAAAATTACAGTATATCTACAACATGCAAGTTCTACTATTTTAACCATTTACAGTTTAATAAATCTGTTCAGCATTATAGACCTAAATCATTACTAAGTAAAATGTTTATTCTACTGCCTTCTGTACACCTCATCTGCACTAGGTAGCTTTCCTACTTTTGAGGCCTACCAACCTTTCAAGCATCTCCTGTTTACCTATTTTTATCCTATCCAATATCACGATTACATCCTCCGTTACTGCTACATTCACAGTACCTGTTCTCTTGTGAAGATTGTTGCAAAGTACTGATTTAGTACTTTAGCTATGCCCTCTGCCTCCACAGGAAGATTTTTTTTTGGTGCCTAATTGGTCCCACCCTTCCTGTGAACACCTTTTAACTATTTGTGTTTATAAGCCAAAGACTTGCAGGTTGATAGGTAAATTGGCATTATAAATTGCCCCCAGTATAGGTAGGTGAATATAGGGACAGGTGGGGATGTGGTAGGAATATGGGATTAGTATAAATGGGTGGTTGATGGTCGGCACAGACTCGGTGGGCCTGTTTCAGTGCTGTATCTTAAAATAAAATAAAAGACATTTGGGTTCCCTTTTATGTTCATTGCTAATCTATTATATTCCCTCTTTGGATGCCTTATTCACTGGTTTAGATCTCCTCTACTTTCTATATTCAGTTGCTATAGTGTGGGTTAATTTTCTCCCACAGGTAATCACTTAGACTTCAACTGAAAAACATTATCATTAGTGAATCAGTGTTATGGGGTGTTGGCTTAATTTAAAAAACAAGACACATGGCATAGTAACAATTTACAAATATAATTAAGAGCACAGCTCTAGTCCGATAGAAGTCTGCATGTCTAGTCACAGCTGCTTAATTGAGAGACCACTTTATTAGTAAGCAAATGAAATGTTAAAATGACTTGGTAATCCAACTGTAGGAAGATTTTTATTATTTTGGGAAGTAGTTTGAATTAAATAAATTCTATTCAGCACCCTTAAAGCTACAACTTTTTTCCTCCCCAAAAGTGTTGAATTTCATCATTACTATCCCTTTCAATTGAAACCAAAATTAATTTCAAATATTACCACATTATAAAAGTGGGCCATCTTACAGTGCTGACTTGGGTTGCATTAGAGTGTTAAAGTGGAAGTTTGGTGACTGAGGATAATTAAGGGATAATTTTATCTTGAGTCTAGTTTGTCTTTTATTTAGCAGATTAACTTAACAGTTGCTGTTTGGGTTGGAGGTGGTGAGTTTTAGACCAACTTTTAAACAGAGTTCACTCAGGCTCTGCTTGCAGCTGCACCTTGTTAATTCGAGAATCGGCTTAAACCAGTTTTCAGGGGCGAGAGTCAGTCAGTATAAAAGTGGGCCATCTTGCAGTGCTGACCTTGTTTGTATTGGAGTGTTAAAGTGGAAGTTTGGTGATGAGGGAGCGAGGAGCTCCTTTCATTTCCTACCTGTCCTCTGAGGGGAGCCGAGAGTTTCCAAAGAGCAGAGCTGACTGGTGAGTATTTTTCAAAGTGGATTGAACTGTAAGTCATTGTTTTAGCAAGACTTAGTTGTTTTTAAAATTATAATCTTTTGAAGTCTTAAATTTAAAGGGTTTAGTCATGACAGGAGAACTTGAAGCCGTGGTTTGCTCCTCTTGCTGCATATGGGAATCTAGGAACATTTCCAGTCCCTGGGACCAGCATATGTGCAGGAAGTGTGTCCAGCTGCAGCTCCTGGAAGCTTGGGTTTCAGAGCTGGAGCGGCGGCTAGAAACACTGGAGCATCCGTGAGTCTAAGCGCATTGTGGATAGCACGTATAGAGAGGTGGTCACACCGCAGCTGAAGGGACTTGAAGGAAGGGAATGGGTGACCACCAGGCAAGTAGTTCAGGACTCCCCTGGGGTCCTGCTTGCAAATCGTTATTCCATTTTGAAGGCTGATGAGGCTGGTTCCTCCAGGGAGTGCGGACAGAGCCAAGCTTCTGGCACCGCAAGCAGCCTGTCTGCACAGGAAGGGAGAAAAAGAGAGGAAGAGCAATAGTAATAGGGGATTCTATAGTCAGGGGAACAGATAGGCGCTACTGTGGCCGTCAACGTGACTCCAGGATAGTGTGTTGCCTCCCTGGTGCCAGGGTCTGGGATGTCACTGAACGGCTGCAGGGCATCCTGAAGGGGGAGGGTGATAAGGCAGAGGTCATGGTACATGTTGGTACCAATGACATAGGTAGAAAGAGGGATGAGGTCTTGCATCAAGAATTCAGGGAGTTAGGCAGTAGACTTAAAAAGCAGGACCTCTTGGGTTGTAATCTCTGGAATACTCCCAGTGCCACGTGCTAGCGAGTATAGAAATAGGAGAATAGCACAGATGAATGTGTGGCTTAAGAGTTGGTGTAGGAGGGAGGGTTTTAGATTCCTAGATCACTGGGACTGTTTCTGGGGAAGGTGGGACCTGTACAAGCGGGACGGTCTACATCTGAACCACAGGAGGACTAAATCCTTGCTGGCAGGTTTGCTAGTGCTGTTGGGAGGACTTTAAACTAATTTGGCAGGAGGAGGGGATGCAGACTCCGAGCAGAATAGGAACATGGCTAAACACAGGAAAGCAAACAAGTCAGAGGGAATACAGCGAAAGTAAGTTTCAAACTGCACAAACCACTGACTGCCTCCAGGTGCTTACCCATTGTCTCTTGAGACAAGGAGGCCAAAGAAGAGGTTTCAAGGGAGTAAGACCAGGATGGAAGGAGTAATTAATGCCAGGAGTATTGCAGGTAAAACGGATGAGTTAAGGGCAATGATTGACACGTGGAATTGTGATATAGTAGCCATCACGAAGACATGGTTGAGGGAGAGGCAGGACAATATCCTGGAATATAGAATCTTCAGACAAGACAGAGGAGGGAGCATTGCAATATTAGTTAAGGAATCAGTTACTGCAGTAAGGAGAGATGATATCTTGGAGGGGGCATCAAATGAAGCTTTATGGGTAGAGTTTAGGAATAAAAAAGGGACAGCCACATTGCTAGGTGTTTGTTATAGACCCCCAGATAGTCAGCGGGAAATTGAGGAGCAAATACGTGCGCAATTTGCAGAGGTGTGTAAAAAAAATTAGGTGATTTCAACCTTCCCAACATTAATTGGGATAGTCATCGTGTTAAGGGCTTAGATGGAGTGGAGTTCTTAATGTATACAGGAGAACTTTTTAGCTCAATATGTAGAGGATCCAACAAGGGAGGGTGCAGTGCAGGACCTAATTCTGGGGAATGAAGCTGGACAGGTGGTTGATGTGTTGGTGGGGGTGCATTTTGGTGATAGTGACCACAAAATAGTACAATTTAAGCTTGTTATGGAGAAAGAAATAGACAAGGTGCAAAAAAAAAGGTTTTTGATTGGGCGAGAGCAAATTTTAGTAAAATAAGGCAGGATCTGGCCAAGGTAGACGAGAAAGTTACTTGTCGGGAAATCTACAGAACAGCGGTGGGGGGTGGCATTCAAAAAGGAAATGGGGAGGGTACAGGCCCAACATGTTCCCTCTAGGGTAATGGGTAGGAGCAACAAGCCCAGAGAACCATGGATGACCAGAAACATTCAGTGTAAGAAGAGATGGAAGAGAGGCTTTTAGCAAATACAAGGAGAGCAAATCAATGGAAGCATTAGTGGAGTACAGAAAGTGTAGGATGGAGCTTAAGAAAGCAAAGAGGGATATGAGAAAGCTCTGGCTGGTAAAAGTAGGGAAAATCAAGATATTCTGTAAGATGTTAATGGGAAGAGGATAACCAGGCAAAGAGTAGGACCCATTAGGGACCAAGGGGGAAATTTGTGGGTGGAGCCAGAGGACATTGGTAGGGTGTTGAACGAATACTTCACATCTGTCTTCACCCAAGAGAATGAGGATGTAGATATGGAACTTAGAGAGAGAGAGACTGAGGTTCTTGAGCAAATTGTCATAGGGAGTGACAAGGTTTTGGAAGGCTTAAAAGTGGACAAATCTCCAGGTCTGGACGATTTGTGTCCCAGGATGCTGTGGGAGGCGAGGGTGGAGATTGCAGAGTCTCTGACCCTAATTTATAATTCCTCTCTGGCCATGGAGGAGGTGCCAGAGGACTGGAGAACGGCTAACGTGGTCCCACTATTTAAGAAAGGTTATAGAGATAAGCCAGGGAACTACAGACCAGTGAGTCTCGCGTCCGTGGTAGGGAAACTATTGGAGAAAATTCTGAAGGAGAGAGTCTATCTCCACTTGAAGAGGCAAAATTTGATTAGGAATAGTTGGCATAGCTTTGTCAGAGGGAGGTCATGCCTAACAAATTTGATTGCATTTTTTGAGCATGTGACCAGGTGTGTAGATGAGGGTAGTGCAGTTGATGTAGTTACATGGATTTCAGCAAAGCCTTTGACAAGGTCCCACGTGGGAGACTTATCAAGAAAGCAAATGCACATGGGATACAAGGTAACTTGACAAGGTGGATTCAAAATTGGCTTAGCTGTAGGAGACGGAGTGATGACAGACGGCTGTTTTAGTGACTGGAAGCCAGTGTCCAGTGGCGTACCACAGGGATCTGTGCTGGGTCCCCTATTTATATAAATGACAAACAACATAGATGACTGTGGGGGGTAGGATCAGTAAGTTCACGGATGACAAAGATTGGCTGAGTGGTTAAGTGATGTGCAGTGTCTTAGGTTACAGGAAGATATAGACGGGATGGTCAAATGGGTAGAAAAGTGGCAGATGGAATTTAACGCTAAAAAGTGTCAGGTGATACACTTTGAAAGGAGTAATGTGACACGGAAGTATTCAATGAATGGCCTGACACTGGGAAGTTCCGAGGAACAAAGGGACCTTGGTGTGTTTGTCCATAGATCTCTGAAGGCAGAAGGGCAGGTTAATAGGGTGGTGAAAAAGGCATATGGGACACTTGCCTTTATCAATCGAGGCATAATTACAAAAGTAGGGAGGTCATGTTGGAGTTGTACAGAACTTTGGTAAGGCCACAGCTGGAGTACTGTGTGCAATTCTGGTCGCCACATTATAGGAAGGATGTGATTGCATTGGAGGGGGTGCAGAGGCGATTCACCAGGATGTTGCCTGGGATGGAACATTTTAAGCTATGATGAGAGGTTGGATAGGCTTGGGTTGTTTTTTGCTGGAGCAGAGAAGACTGAGGGGTGACCTGATTGAGGTGTACAGGATTGAGGGGCATGGACAGGGTGGATAGGAAGCAGCTGTTCCCCTTAGTTGAAGGGTCAGTTACTATGGGTCACAAGTTTAAGGTGAGGGGCGGGAGGTTTAAGGGGGATTTGAGGAAGAACTTTTTTACCCAGAGGGTGGTGACTGTCTGGAATGCCCTGTCTGGGAGGGTGGTGGAGGCAGGTTGCCTCACATCCTTTAAAAAGTACCTGGATGAGCACTTGGCACATCATAACATTCAAGGCTATGGGCCAAGTGCTGGCAAATGGGATTAGCTAGACAGGTCAGATGTTTTAATGCATCTATGCAGACTCGATGGGCTGAAGGGCCTCTTCTGCACTATATTATTGTGATCTCTACAGATTACATTTCCAAGCTAAAGTGCAGTGCCAAACCAGGCATAGACAAAAGAACCACTTAAATCAGATGTTGAAAAAATTTTTTTTTATTTAATTGTCAATATAGTTAATAGATTGTGATGTGGAGTGTTAGGTTACAGGAAGATTTAGATGGGATAAAGAAACTTTAGTATAAATTGTTTGAAAACATTAGTAAATTTTTGATTTACAATATTACACTGCTTTATGCTTCATGGGAGGGAATATGCAATAATTCTAAGGGGGTGAACTGCAAATTGTGTTATAGTATATGTGCAAAAACATTGCAGTAGATTTAGCTCTATTTTTGTAATTCATTCTGAAATTTTTCTGTAATTCAGTTGATCAGCTGGAAGCATATCAACATTTGGGAAAGTACAAAGACATGCATGTTACAAAACAGAAGTTCAAAAGATGCAAGTGTGTTCACATTGCTGTTGGCTGTGTTGGAAGCTGCCCCAATTGCTTATCCAATTTATCCAGTGAAAAGCTGAATGTTTTAAAAACAAGGAAGTCCCAGATTCAATCCCTGTACTATGCAGTTTGCTGACCTTTAGATAAGGCAATGGTAGAGGCACTTCCCTTCAATAGTGTCCTGAATCAAGAAAAGGGCATAATTGGCAGAGTTCCCACTAATCATCCAGTAATCTCTGCTGGATGTGTGCTGGTGTATAAAATCAGTAAACAACAGGATCTGGATTGAGCTCTGCTAGATGCCCCCATGGTCAAACTGCCTGTCAAGATGCAAACGTAATACTGAGGTATAGCACAGCATCAAGCACTGCTGGAAACATCTTGCAGCAAGGAATTGACAACTTCACAGGAGATTGAAGAATATTTGCAAGAAAAAAATTGTTTTATAGAAAATGAAATCAACTTGAAGCTCTTGGGGGCAAAGGTCTTATTTAGTTTCCTGTAAATTTTATTTTGATTGCAAACAGCAGGCAAGTGATTGAGTCACACAATTGAGATAGTGGTAATGTCAGGTAATGTTTACTGCATCAAAGGGCAAAAAGGATACTTTATTACATGCTGTTATCTTAACAGCATTTACATACACTTCTGACTGGTACATCACTTGAAACCTATTATTGATTAAAGTATAAGCAAAACTTTTTTTTTTAAAAGGAAAGCCAGACAATTCAATGTACTACAAAAAGGCATCAAGTGTCTAGAATTGGGAGTCAATGTATAGTATTTAGAGAGCTATAAAGTGAGAACTCTAATAGTTTTCCCCGGCATATTGCTATGAAAGTGCTTCCGTTTCTGTAAAAAATATTTTGAGCATTCAAACTGATGAAATGGTGGATCAGTTTTCCCACCCCACCCCAAGAGGCTCATCAAGAAAACACTGAAAAGACTTGTTTGACAACAACAGTTACTGATTGTCACGTGACAAGTTAAAAATAGAACAACCCAGGTAACTGGGGACCATGTGTATAGAAGTGACGGGTCAAAAGGTGGACTTTGTTTCCAGCTTCACTTTTGAATTGTTTGGAATTGGGAATGAACTGTTTAAAAGGGGTTGGAGTTTTTTTTTAAAAAAATGAAGGACAGAACCCCAGCTCAGCCCTACCTGTTCCATCTCTTTAAAAAGCCTGCAGAAAAAGGAACAGAACTTCCAAGGAGAGAAGAGAATTCCCAAGAAAGACCACCACCCAGCTTAGTTTTCCAGCACCCCTCAAAGACCGAGAAGTCCACTGTATCAACTCATCTCCTGTCTTTGAAGAAAATCCTGTTAATTTTCAACACCGCCTGAAAAGCAACATTCTAAAAGATCCCAGTGACCCGTCTATGTGTACTCAGAGGCCAGACTGTATGCCAGTTTTGGAACACATCTCATCTGCTTTCTTCAAGAGTGAGCAAGAAGTATTCAGCCCAAGTGTTTTTTTTTTGTCCATAAGAGCTCTAAACAAAAATCCCTTTTATTTTTCCAGTTAACCTGTGTGTGAGGGGCTAAGGTAAAAAGGGAACTTTAATATTTCAATATGTTTATGCTTTACTTCATTACTGGTTAAAGTCTTGTTTTATAATAATCTGACTTTTTAGCATAAGAAACCTGGTTAGTGAGTTTTATTCCAGGAAAAAGAGTACATGATTGACCATATCACTAAGTGGGAAAATTTAAATATGTAGTGACCTGTGGAGAAGTGGAACTAAATTAAACAGTGCACTGCTCCCACCTCGATCGTTACAATCTTCATTTGTAAGTTTTATCTGTACATCTTTACAACAGCATTAAAATGTTAGGTGTTCCAGGTGGGATTACGCACTCAAACACAGTAAATGGACTGTGCATTTTCCACTAGTAATTGAATCCAGACCAAACTGATAGGATGTGATTTTCCTCTTTCCTTGGCTATAGGGGCCAATTTGAGCTGAGTTTGGATAGTATTAAATCAAGTTGCTATAGAGTACTGGCCATAGCACAGAACGTCTTACATATTGACACAGCTCACTCAGACAGGTGCATAAAATAAACACTAGTGCAGAAGGGTGGGATTAAAATAAATTGGTGAGGTAGCTACAAACTGACATGAGGGTACTGGAAACACAAAACAGTTTCTTGACCACAGAATAAAATCAAAAATGCAGTTTTTTGTTCACACAGAGCAGTTACTTCGCGAAAAGTAGAAACAAACAAAAACTAGATTCAAAAGTAAGTCAGATACAAATGATTGACACCTCACCCACTACAACTTCGTGTGGACTAACCCAACCAAAACATTTACTAACAGGCCAACAGGACGGACTTTATTCCGTCATGTTTCTGCAGTTGTTTCTCGTTAGTTCCAGCCACAGAAACACACCCACCTTATCAGCGACGCTCACATCCCAAGAACGAAAGAAAAATCTGCGGGACAGTACACCACGAAGCTGCCGAACACTTAGTTCCAGCCCAGCCCCAACAACACTCCCTGCTAATTAAAACAAGCCGTCAGTGCTCCTGCTCTCACACTCAGATAGGCCATTTACCTCTTTATCCGGAACCCACTGAGGCTCAGCGAGCGAGAAGGGGCTGCTGAAAGCACCGTTTTCCGGCACCATGCGGAGTCCACTCGGACTACGCACCAGCTTCTTGCCATCGGTTGTAGCCGCCATATTGCCCGAGTGAACAACAGCCCGACTAGCGCCACAACCAATCAATAGCCAGGATTCTGTCACTACAGCCAATTAACTCCCACCACAGTTATTCGTTGTCAGAAATCTATTAATTTAGCCTATCAGATGTCAGCCGTCAGAAACACCCTCATATTATCTGTCAGAATAATCACTTTCAGCCAATCACTTATCAATAGTTCGTTATATTAGCCAATCAACTAGCAGAAGCTTGTTACCAATCGTCTTGCGGCGTGTTCAGCCAATGGCAATTGGATCGAGTAGAAACTTGGACGAATCACGATTCACTAAGAGCCACTTCAGCCAATCGCGTATATTATCAAATAGCCTCGCTCCACAAAGGAGTGGTTTGTACGGTGGGAATGAAATATTTTTTTTGATGATAACACTATGAAATGCTTAAGAAAGGGGGGGGGGGGGAAATGATGAGATGTAATGAGAATGTTGAAATATTTTACGGGGTATATTGTATACTGACTATGTGAGATTGTGTTTTTTGAGAGTAGTGTGAGCCTTTTTTTTAAGGGGGTGGGGAGCGGTCGCTGTGATCCGTCTCGCGCTTCAATCGTTCCCGCTTGCCGCCTGATGCGGATGGGCCGAGTGGCCTGTGTTTGAGCAGTGAGCCCGCGATGGACTGGGGTCAGTTAGACGTGAATCCTAAAGTAGTGACTGCTGTTAGGAGAGGTGAGTTTGTAAATAACTTTAAACTACTGGGAATATTCAACAAGTCAGGTAACATCAGTGAAGGGACGTAAGAGGAAGTATTGTTGGAGGTCTCAACTCACCATAACTTGAAAACTTTACAGAACAGCATTTTAAAAAGGAGCAGAACAAGGGTGAAGATATTACACAAGAGCAGAATGACCTGCAAATTGTTTAAATAGAAAACAGAAAATGGTTAAATGGCTGAAGTGACATTAGCATGAGACAATAGAAAGATGTCTAACCAAAGGAATATAGTTGGGGCTGTGCAACAGCCCCAACAAACAAATTTCTCTGCAGCACCTGTGGAAGAGCCTGTCACTCCAGAATTGGCCTTTATAGCCACTCCAGGCGCTGCTTCACAAACCACTGACCACCTCCAGGCGCGTATCCATTGTCTCTCGAGATAAGGAGGCCCAAAAGAATAGTAGACACAGATGTGAGTAGTTAAAGTGGTGTTGGGGGGAGTTTTGGAATTGAAATGGGGAAACCAAGCAAAGTGGCTAAAGTTATTAAGAGTGGTGCAAAATAGAAAGATGAGATACTGATCCTGAAGCTTGTTCTGAGCTTAACTAGGACAGTATAGAAGGCCAAAGCGCAGGTCAGAGTGGAAGTACAGTGTGGAAGATTAGTGATGTGGGACTACTATAAATAATGTCCTTAGGCAGGAGATGGAAAGGAGGGCTGGAAGAAGGAATGAGGAGCAGGTGTCACATTTAGACAAACAACTTTCGCCATCATAAAGAACAGGCTGCAAAAAATACCTTTAGGGCTTATTCACTTGTAGTAGTTGTAAGATGAAGGCTATCTGCTGGAAGTCCTCATTGCCAGTTATCAGTCTGAGTCAGGATATCTGGGGAGCTGTGTCAGATCAGGAGGTACTTTACCAGAGAGAAGAGGAAAGGAAAATCAAATGGTGAGATTATTTGTGCAGTCTTGAGCAATTTCCAGTGCTTGCTTCAAGGGAACAGCTTTCAGATTCACTTATACATATTGATAGTGTGCTTTCGATAAATGTTTTATTTAATAGGTATTTTCACTGTTTTGCACAGTATAAAAAGAGTTTTGTGATTTTGATAAATGATTTACTGCTAGCTGCCCATTATTGTATACAGAATCACCAGCTATTTGGGCATGTTTCTGCTCCTATTTGTCATTAGTCATGTGTGTCCTACAGTGCTTTTTTTCAAAAAAATAAATATTCTCTTTTTTTTTCTCGTAGCAAACATCCAATCAATAAAAGAGATCTTGTGTCTTTCGGGCCCAGATCTGCAGAGACTCACTAAACTGTCCCGTTCTGATGTACAGTATTTGCATAAAACCATTGCAGCAGCAATAAAGTGTGATCCAGTGGTAACAGGTGTGTAAAAGGTAGAATACAACCTAAATCGCTGCTGGATCTGAAATCGTATACCAATGTGATTTCAAAATCATCTTGAATATAAGTTTTAACAGTAATTCACACTTCTTTGTAAATCTCTGAACTGTTAATGTCTTATAATGAACCTTTCACAATTCAGTGCAATTTTAGATGGCTTCAATTAAATATTTTTGAAGAACAAATTTTCCCCAAAACATTTTATCTTGAATCTTGTGATTTTTTTACATCTAAAAATTGGTAAGCACTAAGTTTTATAGAGCTTGGCTATAATGGAAATATGTTCCACATTTCATGAATATGCTTTCATACAGCAGATAGCCAAGCTCTGGAATGGCCCTCATCACTGAGGTATTGAGTTTATCTTCATTGGGGGGGAAAAAAGAAAATTGAGGGAATTATAATGTAAGTCTTCCAAAATGCTGCAAGACTAGGATAATATTTATAAATAGAAGTTGATTGTTATCCAGAGAATGTGAGCATACAACTTAAGGAGGCTCGTAGCAAGTAAATGCACTGTCTGTGTGATATTGAATCATATATGAAAGGTTTAATCCAAAGTTGGTGCTCAGTAAGTTAGTCACTGCTGATGCAGCAGTTAGTGTGCTACATTTAGCCTCTTTGTACCCAAGTAAGGAAGGGGTAAAATCAAGTGCTCCATCCTGATTGCTTTCCAGTGAACTCCCACATGGATGTCAGATGAAAAATGGATTGGACTAAGCTGTATTGGTCCTTGTGGTTCAGTAGGCTCCTAAAACTCACTGCGCAGGGTCACATTAAGAATGGCCAGTGGGTGAGATGCTTGTGAACAGCCAGTACATTTGAAATTGTACTCAGACAATAGACAGCATCTTTAAGACTGAGGAAAAGAAAATGGGAAGTGGAAACAAAAATTCTATATGATGCATTTGTGGAGCAGACACCCAGTAAAAGCAGTTGATACTGTGTTAATTAACTCTTTTGGGATTTGGGGTTGCAGAGGTTTGTCAAACAAGTATAGACTGGGATCATTAAGTACTCCATGGGGACTTTGGTTCCTGTTCTTCTGGGAGTAGAAGCGAGAGAGAGAAGCGGGTAGTTGTCTGAAAAGAAGTAAACTGGCTGAATAGTGGAGGCATAAGGTTGGATAAATAATTTGGATAATTTTTCACAAACCAAGCAGCCAAGAATTCACTGCATGTGAACATTTTAACAAACTGCACTACACAAGAAATAGGAGCTGGAGTTGACCAGATGGCCCATCGAGTCTGCTCCGCCATCCAGTATGATCATGGCTGATCTTGGGCTTCAACTCCACATTCCGACCTGCTCGCCATATCCCTTGAATCCCTGAGAAACCAAAAATCTGTCTATCCCAACCTTAAATGTATTCAACGATAGAGCAGCCACAACCTCCGGGGTAGAGAATTCCAAAGATTCGCAACCCTTTGAGTGAAGTGATTTCTCCTCATCTCAGTCTTAAATGATCAGCCCCTTATCCTTAGACTGTGCCCCTGTGTTTTAGATTCCCTGAGCAGCAGAAACAATCACTGTGTCTATCCTATCCAGCCCCTTCAGGATCTTGTATGTTTCAATGAGATCACCTCTCATTCTTCTAAACTCCAGAGAGTACAGGCCCAATTTACTCAACCTCTCATCATAGAACAACCCTCTCATCCCAGGGACCAATTTAATGCATCTTCGCTGTACCGCCTCCAATGCAAGTATATCCTTTCTTAAATATGGAGACCAAAACTGCACACAGTACTCCAGATGTGGTCTCACCCAAAACCCTGTGCAATTGTAGCGAGACTTTTTTATTCCTGTACTCTAATCCCCTTGCAATAAAGGCCAACGTGCCATTTGCCTTCCAAATTGCTTGCTGTATCTGCATGCTAACTTTCCGTGTTCCTTGTACAAGCACACCCAAGTCTCTTTGAACATCAACACTTACAAGTTTCACACCTTTTTTTAAAAAAAAATTCTGCCTTTCTACTCTTATGACCAAAGTGAATAACTTCACACTTCCCTATGTTATACTCCATCTGTCAGCTTGTTGCCCACTCACTTAACCTGTCTATATATCTTTACAGCCTCTGTGTCCTCCGCACAGCTTACCTTTCCACCTATCTTTGTTTTTTTTTTACCTTTACCTTTGTATCAACAGCAAACTTAGAAACATTACTATCTGTCTCTTCACCCAAGTCGTTAATGTAGATTGTAAATAACTGAGGTCCCAGCACTGATCCATGCAGCACTCCACTGCGTACCAACTTGAAAATGCCCTGTTTAAGTCCACTCGTTGCTTCCTGTCCATTAACGAGTCCTCTATCCAAGTGTGGTTTATGCTTGCAATTTAGATGTAGTGAGTTTTCATAAGCAAGTTATTTCTTTATAAATGCAAGTTCATTCATTCTTTCTTAAATGGGTGATTGGGAGGCACTAAGGGAGTGAATGTTACCTGGTGAGTTGAATTTTTTAGTCTTGCAGCCCTAGTGGTTTTGTGGATTGGGACATTAACCAATACAGAGTTATTGTCACTTTCCTGTCTGTTCTAATAAATGTGATATAAAGCAATATAAAAGGGCAAGAAAAGGCTTTGAATTAATAGAGTAGGAAAGAGAATAAAAATAAAATATTGCTATGTATGTATTTGCTATATATAGTTTATAATAGAGTGCTTATAACTGCTTTTTCCACAGTAAATTATGTTTAAGCTTTTTAAGTATTTAAAACTGTCAGTTTACATGTATAATAATGTAAACTTTTGTTGTATGTTGTTTCTTCCTCAGCCCTCCAGATATATAATGGAGAATGTCCTTTTCCAACCCAGAACCAAAAACTTAGCATGGGTTGCCCAGTACTGGACTTACTGCTTGGAGGTGGAATTCCATTAATGGGAATTACTGAGATTGTTGGTGAGAGTTCAGCAGGGAAGACACAAATCTGCATGCAGCTGTGTCTGTCTGTACAGTTCCCATGTAGCTATGGTGGACAAGAAGCAGGTAAAATTTTTCGTTTTGTCCAAATGGTTTATTCTTTCAATTCATTCTTGGAAGAGTTAGATCATTGAGCTATGAAGCAAGGCTGAGGAGGATAAATCTATTCTTGCTGGGTTGTAAAGGATTAATGGGGGTTGGGGGTGGGGGTGGGTGGGTGTGGAAGGAAGGTCTAGGTTCAGAGTAAGAGAAAAATTTTAGATAATTCCTGTTACATCCAAGATATCCAATTAATTATTGAAGTGCAGCTACTGGTGTTATGTAGTCAAACATAATGGACTAAAAGTTAGGCCCATTACCAAGTACCGGGATTGTGGTATGTGATTACAGTACGTCTGGTCGAGCTGCTTCCTGCTCATCGATATGATTCTTGTGTGAAATGCACTACTCACTGGCTGCATGCTCAACAGGGGGCCCAGATGCATGCATTGTTAGCATGATGTACAGCTAACCTGCACTGCTTAAAGGCAGTCTGCCCATCTTTAAAGGGGTAGTGCACTCAGGTACAGCAACTGGTGGAATAGACTTATAAAGTCTTTGATGGAAGTAAGAAAACTGAAAATAGAGCAATAGGCCAGAAAGAGGGCTTCCAGGTTCTTTGTGCTGCTGTAGGCCTTAGTCGAGGAAGTTGACAGGAGAAGAGGGGCTATGTTTCCACAGGGGACAAGGAGGTGCTCAAGGTATACCCTCCAAAGGGAATGGATGCAGGTGGCCGGGGAGGTGAATTCCCAGAGTCTGGCACTGAGGAGCTGGCTGTAGTGTTGCCAAATGTTGTATGACATGAGTGGTCAACATCAGTGAATGCATCTTCAAATGCGACAACCTATCTGCCACGCCACCAACTTCTCAGTGCTCAATGCACACAGCCCTATCACTCATCTGTCAGCAATCAGGACTCCGGCTTAACATTCATATGCTCCACCTCACCCTCACGCACTTACCAATGCTGCTGGTCTCACATCCACCTCTCACAGCTTCCGCATACTTTCAGCTATGCCAGGCACATCACCCAAACACACTGGAACACACTCACTGATATTCTTTCCTCTCTCTTGTAGGACAAGGTTGCACATAACCAGAGGGCGCAGCAAAAAATGGTGGGTGACCGTATGCCTGCATCTCCTGAGCCCTTTCGAGGAGTCTGTGCTCTGTGTTATACTGACTGAGGCTGTTGCATCTAGCCTGGCTGAAATATTTAGGATTGAAAGTATGTTCCTGCCTTAAGCACCTCCTCAAATCCCACTTCAACCTCATCCTGCTATGTGTAAGCTGCAGATAATGCAACCATGGAGATCTTGCTTTCCACCTCACCCCAACCCACCCTTTTTGCATTTTTACTTTCACGCAAGATCTGATGCCTGGCCAGCCAGTGCAACCATGCCATGTTTGGCGCAAACAGCAGCAAATTTCGAATGAATGAACACCGTAACTTGATCTGATAGTTGCAGCCATCAGCTCAGATACCGGCACTACCGGTATGTCAGAGGGTAGTATAAATTCAGGTGAATAACCGGGCGCGAGCAGGCTACAGCGAGGGAAAGGTTAAAGCATATGCCAGCTCCCTGGACGGTGAGGTCACATGTTCACAATTGCAGAGGACTCAGATGAGGACTTCAGTGGGGTGGCACACAGAAGCTGCTAATGGGCATGCACAGAGAGATGCTTGGTACATTGGCAGAGTTGCCAGAAAGCCTGTTGTCACTGAGCATGGAGGAGTCCGGTTCCAACTTGGCATAGGGCTTCATTCAGAGTTGGAGTCTGTCCTTTTCGGCATGGAAGTGGTGACTGACTGAATGACAGTACTTGTGGACCCAAGCTTGATGCAGAGTCTGATGAATGACGTCTGTGTCCATCGCAGCACAGGCAGAAGCCACCCAATGTCTCAGTGCTGCAGTCGAAGCTCAGACTGAGGTCATGAGATGCATGCTTGTGCCATACAGGTCCATCGTGGTGCCATGCCAGTGCAGATTGATGCCATCAGGCTGCAGATACTAGTGCTCAAAGGGGCATGCAGGCTCTCTCCACAGTCCAGCAATATGTGCTTAAACTGATTACTGGGATTGCTGAAGCACTGCCCTAGGGGAGTGGCAGTGGCTCTGTGGCACACGAACCTGCTGTCTTCTCTCAGGATGATGGTATTTGTGCTCCAACCACTCCAACTCTGCCAGTGCCTTTGCTGTTGCCTTTCAGTCAGTTAACCCAGACGGCTGCCGTCCATGCAGCGGGTGCAGTGTGAAGCCGGACCCTAAAGACCCAGAGCTGCTTAAGGCTGTCATGTAAGGCCAATCTGCAGTCTCTTCCACTGCTGCAACCACTGGGGTGGTACTGCGTAGGAATACAAGGACAGGCAAAGGCAACTGCAAGACTGGCACGAAGGGATTTCAAAAGGTTGAATAGTTCAGTTTTGTAAGGATTGGAATTGTTGTTGGATAAAACTATTATGGATTTTTTTTTTTGTGGTGTCTTTTTATTTCGGCCAAGAGGATGCTGTGAGGGTTTGTAGCAGGGGGATGGAAAAGTGGGAATTGTGGAGCAATGGTGAGAGATTTCAGGGAACTGGAATCTGAGTAACTGGTCGTGGACAGTTTGTCTGGAACATGGGGGTCCCGAAGGTGCCCACCCATCCTTTCCTTCTGGGCCACAACCCCACCCCCAATCTGTGATGTCAAGGGTGCGCCTTCTTGAGAGCAAAGTTGTGCAGATCACCACAAATTTGAAGACACACTCCAGTGAGTACTGGAGAGCACCCTGAGCAGTCCAGGCAGCAAAACTCTTTTCAGAATGCTGATGGATTCATCATACCTTGTGGTATCATTCAACATACCTTGTGGCAGCTTGGCGCTCGTTATAGGTGTTCTGTCCACTAGTGGCTGGGTAGTGGTGGGAGCCATGAGCCAGGTGGAGGACAGGTAGCTCTTGTCACCAAGCAGCCAGCCTCTGGTTTGTCGTGGCAGCTGAAAGATGGTGGGTACAGCCAACTCGTGCAGAATGATAGAGTTGTGGCCGCTGCCAGGAATGTGCGCATTCACTAAAAGAATGTTCCAGGCATGGTCGCACATTAACCACAAGCTCATTTAGAGGTAGCCCTTATGGTTATGGTACATCTCCCCAATAATATGTGGGCCCAGCAGAGCCACGTGCTGAGGCTGATGGCAGCTGCACCATTGGGAGTCCTGGTAGCTTGGCACAACCATGTGCTCACTGCTTCTGCTTCTCACTGATTTGAGAGATGATGATGAAGTCCCCTATCACTCTTTGCAGGGCCTCTCCTCCCTGCTTCAGCAATGTACGGTGCACAGTGGAAATGTTGGAAATGTCGCCTGCTTCTGTCTGGAAGGATCCGCTGGCGTAGAAATTGAGGGTCATGGTGATTTTCATGGCCACTGGCAACTGCATTCTCGCCTTGCTGTGCGGATGTAGGTCTGGTTGGAGAAGGTGGCACAGTTCAGTGACCACCTCTTTGGTGAAGCATAGCCGTCTCTCACACAGCCCCTGGCTGTGGTGGAAGTAGGAGAAGTGCACTCAGAAGACCCTTGATGGGTACGGCCTTTTATTGAGAGCCCTCCTCCTCTTCCTCTGCACATAGTTTCCTTTCTCTGCTGTCTACATCATGTCCCTGTCATGGTGCAGCCCAAGAGGGACTCTAACTATGGCCTCCATTACTGAAACAGGCTTTCTCCTGACAGGCCTTCCAACTCCTCTGACCTCCTTGTCAAAGTCCAGCACCACTCCCTTGTGAATCCAAAATCATCTTCCAAATTTCTGCAATAACACTTCACATAATACTTCCACTCACTCTGTAGCAGCAAAAGAAAATCAAAATCACCTCCAAGCCCCATGCTGATGACTTGAAATATTGCTAGTGTGATTGTGGAGGGTGGTGTCGGGGACTTTTGTTTCACTCGGAACATTTGAGAGAGCATTAATACAGCCTGCAAGGTCCAAAATGGCAGGTCATGCACCAAGTCAACGTTGAATGCTGTTTGATGTCATAATCTGCCCACTCAGCAGATCGAAAAATTCAATCACTTGGCTGACATTTTTGGAATTGTGGACTTCTGTGGTGCTGCACTATGAAGCTGAATTTCACTGTCAATTTCTTTTCATAGAATATAAGTCTGACTAGAAATTACTTTCGATTTCAAATTTATTGCTCCTTACTGAACCACTCCAGTGATGTTTATTATGGGAGCTTTCCCAGAGCATTGCACAATGGCGTGACCAACTTCAAATTAGCCTGAGTGCTGCTCCTGGTCATTTGACTACAGAAAATTATGCTACTAATTGGAAATAATAGATTTTCCAAGGTGCAATATGGTTTCCAGGATTTGCCAGCTCCAGAGTGACTCAAGCTCGTTTGAAGTCATGTTCTCATTTGTAATGGAGCTATTCCAGTACTGTCTGGAATGTTTCCTGTAATTCATGTCACTGGAATGGCCTATTCAAGGGTTTCATATTGGCAAGAAAATTGACTTTTATTAAATTTTTGGATTTTAAAATATGTTACCTTATTATTTTGAACTAGAAGTACCCTCCATAGACCCTTTCTTGGCTTTTAAAGACATTCATTTTTTAAGTAATTAAGTGTTTTTTGAACAACAGTACTTTATTCATAAAATTTGTAAGAGTACATTACATAAGTTCAAATCTGACATTCTATATAGTTCAGTTTCTTCCTTCGCGTATCTCACTACTCTTGCAGTTACATTTATGTTTACAATATACATTTTCATGTCCAGCATACAGCCCGAGGGGTTTTACACGGGTTCTGGCCCCTTGGTGGGAGGGCCTTAGATTGTGGCCTTTCCCCATTGAGCCATTGTGGCAACTGCCCCAAGCTTTAGGGTGCCCCTTAGCACGTGGTCCTGGAATGTGTCAGTCTGCAACCTTGGTTGTGGACAGCTCCTTGTGCTGGAAGACCAGCCAGTTTCAGGCAGACCAAAGTGCGTCTTTCACAGAGCTGATGGCCCTCTAGCAGCAGTTGATGTTTGTCTTGGTGTGCATGCCTGGCAACTGCCCGCAGAGCAATGAGTCCAACTTAACAGAGCTGCTCAGGATGGCCTTCAACAAAAACCACTGCATCTCTTTCCAGACCTTCTTTGCAAAGGCACGTTCCAGGAGGTGGTGGGTGACTGTCTTGTCCCCACCATAGCTGCCTCGAGGACAGCATGTGTGGCTCTGAAACTCCCAATATGCAATTTTAGACATCACCTCTGCCACCATTTTCTGCTTTTTTTTTGCTGGTTTGTTTATTTCCCCCCCCCCCCCCCATTGTTTCTTAATCCCTTTGCTTTGTGTTCGGATGGCTGCTATCCTGCTGTTTACACCTCATCCAAATGCATCTTTTGTTTCATTACTAGCCCCATTACACTCCCTTGGCTTTGTACCATCCCTTTTGTTGTTCTTTCCCCCGTTCACTTTTGACAGTTCTGATGAAAAGGTCACAGACCTGAAACATTAATTCTGTTTCTCTCTCCACAGACGCTGCCTGACCAGCTGAGTGTTTCCAGCGCTTTCTGTTTTTATTTGATATCCAGCATCTGCAATATTTTGCTTTTCTATCTATCTATTCCAGCCTTGAATGTATTCGCGTCTAAATCATTAATGTATACTACAAACAAGCAAGGGTCCCAGCACCGATCCCTGTGGTACACCACTGGTCACAGGCTTCCAATCGCAAAAACAGCCCTCAACCATTACCCTCTGCCTCCTGCCACTAAGCCAATTTTGGATCTAATTTGCCAAATTGCCCTGGATCCCATGGGCTCTTACCTTTTTGACCAATCCCCCATGTGGGACCTTATCAAAAGCCTTACTGAAATCCATGTATACTACGTCTACTGCTTTACCTTCATCGACACATTTAGTCACCTCATCGAAAAATTCAATCAAGTTAGTTAGACATGATCTCCTCCCGACAAAGCCATTCTGACTATCCCTGATGAATCCCTGCCTCTCCAAATGGAGATTAATCCTGTCTCTCAGAATTTTTACCAATATTTTCCCAACCACTGATGTTAGACTCACCGGCCTGTAATTACCTGGTTTATCCCTACTACCCTTCTTGAATAATGGTATCACATTTGCTGTCTTCCAGTCCTCTGGTACCTCTCCTGTGGCCAGAGAGGATTTGAAAATTTGTGTCAAAGCCCCTACTATCTCCTCCCTTACCTCACACGACAGCCTGGGATACAGCTCATCTGGGCCTGGGGATTTATCCACTTTCAAGCCTGCTAAAACAGCTAATATTTCCTCCCTTTCAATGCTAATATGTTCACGTATATCATAATCCCCCTCCCTGATCTCTACACCTACATCGTCCTTCTCCATAGTGAACACTGATGAAAAGTAATCATGTAAAACCTCACTTATGTCCTCCGGCTCCACACAAAGATTGCCACATTGGTCTCTAATGGGCCCTCCTCTTTCTCTGGTTATCCTCTTACCCTTAATATACTTATAAATGCCTTGGGATTTTCCTTTATCTTGCCCGCCAGTGTATTTTCATGGCCCCTCTTCGCTCTCCTAATTAGTTTTTTTCAATTGATTCCATCAAATTTAACCACTTATGTGAGTTCTACATAATTTTAATAACAATCTTCACAAACATGACAATCTTCCAATTTTTCTCTTTCTCCAATTTTTGCTTTTATTTTTCTTGTTATTTGAGAGTTTTTGGGAAATGTCCAGTAGTTTGCTTTCACTCCCCTTCTCCACCCTTTCCCCCACCACCCCAAAACCCAACTACCACCCCTTTTGAACTTTTTGAACATCTCTTTCTAGGAGCTGTGTATGTTTGTACAGAGGATACTTTTCCAAATAAACGTTTACAGCAATTGATTGGCCTTCAGTCCATGTTACGAACTGATGTACCCACTGACATTGTCAACAACATTAACTTTGGTAACAACATCTTTATTGAACATATTGCAGATGTGGTGAGTCCAACATCAAGTTTTTCTAGTAATATTGTCCAGGCACCAAAAAAATGCCCAGATAAAAATAACTAGTACAAATAAAGGTTGGTTTGAAGAAATGTTTACTGTAATAACTACAAGAGAGAATCTAACAATCTCCCCTTGACATTCAATGGCATTATGAATGCTGAATCCCTCACTATCAATATCATGGGGGGTTACCATTGACCAGAAACTGAACTTGAGTAGCCATATAAATACCTTGGCTACAAGAGCAGGTCAGAGGCTGGGAATTCTGTGGCAGGTAACTCGCCTCCTGTCTCCCCAAAGCCTGTCCACCATCTACAAGGCACAAGTCAGGAGTGTGATGGAATACTCTCCACTTGCCTGGATGGGTGCACTTCCAACAACACTCAAGAAGCTCAACACCATCCAGAACAAAGCAGCCCACTTGATTGACACCCCATCCACAAACATTCACTCCCTCCACCACCGACACATAGTGGTAGCAGTATGTACTCCCTCTACCACTGCAGCAACTCACCAAGGCTCCTTAGACAGCACCTTCCAAACCCGCAACCTCTGCCACCTGGAAGGACAAGGGCAGCAGACACATGGGAACACCACCACCTACAAGTTCCCCTCCAAGCCACACACCATCCTGACTTGGAACTATATTGCGGTTCCTTCACTGTCGCTGGGTTAAATCCTGGAACTCCCTTCTGAGCAGCATTGTAGGTGTACCTACCCCACATGGATTGCAGCGATTCAAGAAGGCAGCTCACCACCACCACCTGAAGGGCAATTAGGGATGGGCAATAAATGCTGGCCTAGCTAGCGATGCCCACGTCCCAGGAACAAATAATAAAAAAAAACTTAAGTTTAAAGTATGATATGCTAGCAGTTACTATTTCGTAAGGAAATGAACAGGTTACCAATTACATTTGCACTTGTGAATAAGTGTGTATGGGCTGCAAAATTACACAAATTAAAACAAAAGGTTCGTAGAAATGAATAAGGAAATGTTCTGGCTTTTGAAAATGATTTTTTTTGCTGTGGAAAGGTACAAAACAGTTACAATGGAGTCCATTTACTCTGATGTAAACTTCGTAAAGTTTAACTAATTTTACTTTAAACCTTGATCATTGATTCTATTGAAGTATTTTGAGCTGTTTCTTTTTAATAATGGTTGCAATGGGGTAGATGATTCATTGTAGCTATCATGTACATATCTGCTTTAGGATGAGAGGGCTGTGATAATTGATACAGCTACTGTTGCAAAGTTAGGCTTTCCATTGCTAAGTAATCAGCCCTGATGCACACACAGGTACACACAAATGTTTTACACTTCCCTTGATGCAGTGTGACTCTGGATTTGCACTACGGGAATCTCCTCCAGCTAAATTGGATTTAATGCCTGTGTAATTCTGGTGTGTGCACTTCGCTGGAACTTCTTCAGGATTGATTCTATGCTGGATTCAGTTTGACATAGAATTCATAGGGTCGATAAATTATAAAATTGCTTGCTATTGTCCATATTGGCTTCATTGTTTGGAATTATCTTGTTCTACATGTTCTGTAAACATTTTGAATATAATTCCAGTCTGTCACCAGATTACTTCCTTATTCACCGAAACCTGCTTGGGTTTGTATTGGAGCAGATGAGGTTGGTGATGGGAAAGAGTTAACTTGTGTCCTGTAGTAAACCACTTAATATAATTGAATATGAAATGACTACCAATTTGGCATACCTGCAACTGAGGAGTATAATGTGTATGTTGGTAATTATTTTATTTTTTGGTGTGCACATAAAAACAGTGAAGCTATAACTGTAAATTGTAATGTTTGAGTAAGTTAGGCACCTGGATTATTTTTTACCTTTATTTTGTTTGTTTTTGATAGGAATCCTTAAATCATTGTATTAGCAAAAGGTTACCAATATTGCTGTCACGAGGCTTGATAGGTCTCGTGGTGATTGATTCAGTTGCAGCTTTGTTCAGATGCGAATTTGGAGCCAATGATTCCATTGCCAAGGCCAAATGTCTTCAGAAATTCGGAGCCACGCTCCATCATCTCAGCCATCAGTTCAGTAGCCCCATCATCTGTGTCAATCAGGTATGACATTCCAAACTAACACTTGATGCATATTATTGTTGAAACACTTAGATACACACTTTGACATTTTTGCATCTCCTAAACCTGTGAAGGGCAAGATGCATGAGATCACCATCACCTCTAAGTTCTCCTAGTCACACATGATTCTGATTCAGATATATATTGCTGTTTCTTTATTGTTACTGTTACAATGCTGTTAGCAGGTTCCAGGATTTTAAGAGAAGCTTCGCCACACAGTAGTTTAAGAACCTTCTCAGGGAAATAAATGCCAGTGATTCTCACATCTTGAAAAAATTTTTAAAAAGTCATATAAACACTAAATATTTAAGACACCAGGCTGTGTTTGTTAATAGACAGCAGGTAATTTTTATAAAAAATGTTCTAGGTTTCTGAAATTTATTGTTGTTTGTATCACATTTTTAGATGAGATAGATGTTAAGTATAGATTTAAAAACTACTGTGGTTACCATCTGCTTAGCTCCAAAACCATGACTGTCTTTTCAACAATAAAAAGAATTGGTTTTGCAGCTGCTGTACTACCGTTAACCCATCACAACAGATAAACATAATTTGTATATTTGATGATAGTATTATGTAGCCAATAATTTAGGTCAAGAAAAGAAAGCATGAAAGGATGATCAGTCAGTTCCTGACCTTGTCCAGTGGAGCCACTGAGCAGAGTCCTGGCCCTTTTACCCTAAAAGGGTAGGGGTGGTGCTTTGTTTACTTTTCAGGGCTGTCTCCAACACGTCTCTTGCCGTCAATGGTGACTTTGTGAAGTAAATTAGAATGATTGAGCAGAAACTGACTACTGAACGATTTTTCTGCTCATCTCTTACAGATAGCTGATGCAATAAGTGATTCACATTTGGCTCAGAGTAATTTTGGGTAAGTTTTTTTTTTTTCCCTAAACGCTATCACTGGCATTTTAAGTTATGAATTATTTTTGAACAGTGTGAGAATTAACCATAAGAGATGAAGTGGAGTTGAGGCGAGAAGAGATCTAGGGATATGTATTCACAAATCAATAAAAGTCTCAACACAGGTTAACAAAGCACTGGGGTTCATTTCTAAAGGAATAGAATTCAAAAGCAGGGAACTTATGTAGAACCTTGGTTAGACAATATTTGGTGTACTGTGCACAATTCTGATCCCCATGTTACAAAAGGATGAAGTAGTACAGAAAAGCATGCAAAAAGAATTGGAATGATATCAGAACTGAGAGGATACAACTATTAGGAAAAACTGAACAGGCTAGAGCTCTTTTCTCTGGAAAGGAGAGGACTGAGAGGTGACCTGATAGGTCTACAAAATTATGAAGGGGTTTAATTATGTCGACATATACAAAGTATTTCTACTTCTAGGGGAGTCCAAAACTAGGGCCATAAATATAAGATAGTCACTAATGAATCGATGAGAAATATTGTACTCAGAAGTTGGTGAGAATATGGAACACGTTACCACATGGAATGGCTGAGGTGATTAGCGTAGATGCATTTAAGGGGAAGTCAGATAAGTACATGACGGAGAAGGATATGTTAATGAGGTGTGATGAAACCAGCTGGGAGGAGGCCTGCATGGAGCCTAAACACTTGCATAGATCTGATGCACAAATGGTCTGTTTCTGTGCTTTAAAATTCTATGTAATGAGGAGACCTAGGGATTGATGTGAAAGATAGTCAATTAGAGTGAATATAGATAATAGCTGTTATCCTTTTAAACTGTATTTATGACTGGTTTTCTAAATACTTAAGACCACTTGCATACGTCAGACACTTTTTGTTATTTAGAACAGAGATTGAGATTAAATTTAAAAGGTATCAGTTGCTTGCTGTGCCATGGAGTGGAAAGACTCATAATTACAACTATAATTTTTCACATACAACAAGAACAATATAGTGCTTTTAACAGTAAAAGATTCCAGTGTGCATCAAATGACTGTTATCAAACAAAATTTGACACCGAGCCACATATGGAGATACTGAGACAGGTAACCAAAAGCTTGGTCGAAGAGGTAGGTTTTAAGGTGCATCTTAAAGGAGGTAGCAAGGCCTAAGGAGGGAATTGGAGCCTAGGGCCCAGGCACCTGTAGGCACAGCTGTCAATGGTGAAGTGATTCAAATGGAAAAATACAGAAATCTTGATTGCTGATGATACAAAGTTAGGTGGGAATGTAAGCTGTGAGGAAAACACAAAGAGGCTGCAAAGAGATATAAGCAGGTTAAGCATCTGGGCAACAAGTTGGCAGATGGAATATAATGTTGGGAAGTGTGAAATTATTCACTTTGGTTTTGATAGAAAAGCAGAATATTTTAAAAAGGCACAAAACTTTTAAATGTTGGTGTCCAGAGAGACTTGGGTGTACTCGTACAAGGAACACAAAGTTAGCGTGCAGGTTGGCAAGCAATTAGGAAGGCAACCGGCATGTTGGCCTTTAGTGCAAGGGGACTGAAGTACAAGAACAAGTTCTCTTCCTTTTTATACAGTTCAACCCTAATTCAAATTGATTCAAAAGTGAAACCAACAACAGGAGGTCTATCTTTTGATCTCCATCAAACTTGGCCTGTCACTTCTTCGTAAACAACTTCTCCAGGTGTCCAGCGTTTATTGCGTTGGAAGTTAAATGGTATCCCAGAAAGGCTTGTTTTCCTCTCAGTTCCCCTTTTTAAAAAACATTTCCAGGGATTGTTTTTTTCCAAAGTCAAGTGGCCTTTACATGATTACCCCCCTGAAGAAATATTAAACTTTGGTGTTTTCAAAATGAATCCTCAAAAAATATATTTAACAAAACACAGAGGCACTTTCATAACAGTCTCAGGCTAAGGGGCTGATCATTTAGAACTGAGATGAGAAATTTCTTCACTCAGTAGGTTGTGAACCTTTGGAATTTTCAACACCAGAGGGTTGTGGATGCTCCATCATTTAATATATTCAAGGCTGGAATAGATAGAAAAGCAAAATAGTGCAGATGCTGGAAATCAAATAAAAACAGAAAGCGCTGGAAACACTCAGCAGGTCAGGCAGCGTCTGTGGAGAGAGAAACAGAATTAATGTTTCAGGTCTGTGACCTTTTCATCAGAACTGTCAAAAGTGAACGGGGGACGAAGAACAAAAGGGATGGTACAAAGCCAAGGGAGTGGTAATGGGACAAGTAATGAAACAAAAGATGTGTTTGGATGAGGTGTGAACAGCAGGATAGCAGCCATCTGAACAAAAAGTAAAGGGATTAAGAAAGAAACAAGGGGGGGGGGGGGGGAAATAAACGAACCAGCAAAAAAAAATGCAAAAAAAACCCCCAGAAAATGGTGGCAGAGGTGATGTCTAAAATTATTGAACTCAATGTTGAGTCTAGAAGGCTGTAAAGTGTCCAGTCGAAAGATGAGGTGCTGTTCCTTGAGCTTGTGTTGTCATTGGAACACTGTAGCAGGCCAAGGACAGAAAGGTTGGAATGGTGGGAGCTCAGGTCTCCTCCCTCTTCCGAAACATTGACGATTGTATCGGGGCCACTTCCTGCTCTCACCTTGAACTGGAAAATTTCATTAACTTTGTTTCCAATTTTCATCCTTCTCTCACCTTTCACATGGTCCATCGCTTCCCTTCCTTTTCTCGACCATCTCTCATTTCTGGGAATAGGCTGAGAAATCAATCAATATTCACTATAAGCCCACGGACTCCCACAGATACCTGGACTACACTTCCTCACACCCCATTTCCTGCAAGGACTCTATTCCATTCTCCCAGTTTCTCCTTCTCCATTGCATCAGTTCAGACAATGCAATCTTCCATACTAGCGCTTTCAACATGTCTTCCATTTTCCTCAAACGAGGATATCCCCCTCCTGTGGTTGACAGGACCCTTAACTGTGTCCAATCTATTTCAGGCACTACTGCTCTCACCCTTCTGCTCCCAGAACCATGATGGGATTTCCCTTGTCCTCACCTTCCACCTCACTAGCCTCCGTGTTCAAAGGGTCATCCTCTGCTGTTTCCGCCACTTTCAGCGTGATGCCGCCACCAAACATATCTTCCCCTTATCTTCCCCTTTCAGCATTCCGAAGGGACCGGTCCCTCTGCAACACCCTGGTCCACTCCCTGTCATCCCGAACACTTCCCCCCCCCCCCCCCCCCCCCTCCTTTCCTACAGCAGCTTTCTATGCAAGTGCAGGAGGTGCAACACCTGCCCTTTTACCTCCTCCCTTCTCACCACCCAAACACTCCTTCCAAATGTAGCAGTGATTTACTTGTACTTCATTCAGTTTAGTATACTGCATTCACTGCTCACAGCGTGGTCTACTCTACATTGGGGAGACTGGTTGACCACTTTGCGGAACACCTCCATTCAGTCTGCAAGCATGACCTTGAGCTTCCTGTCACTTGTCATTTCAATTCTTTACCTTGCTCACCCTCTGACCTTTTTTGTTCTTGGCCTACTACAGTGTTCTGATGAAGCTCAAGGAACACCTCATCTTTCAACTGGGCACTTTGCAGTCTTCCGGACTCCACGCTGAATTCAATAATTTTAGATCATAACTTCTGTCCCCATTTTTCTCAAGTTTTTTTTTTCTGATGGTTCATTCTTTCTCAATCCTTATACTTTGCTGCTATCCTGCCATTTACACCTCATGCAGACGCATCTTTTGTTTCTTGTCCCATTACCACTCCCTTTGGCTTTGTATCATAAAACCTTTTGTCATTTAATCTCTCCTGCCATCCACCGAAACACAGACCTTCCCTTTTGTTCTTCTTCACCTCCCCTCCCTTTCAGTTTTGAAAGTTCTGATGAAAGGTCACAGACCTGAAACGTTAACTTTTTTCCCCACAGATGCTGCCTGACCTGCTGAGTATTTCCAGCATTTTCTGGGATAGATAAAGTTTTTATTTCTCCGGGAATCAAGGGATATGTGGAGCATGTGGAAAAGTGAGGGTGAGACAGAAGGTTAGCCATGATTGTATTGAATTGCGGAGCAGGCTCGAGGTGCCATATTGTGTATTCCTATTATTATTCCATCTACTTATGTTCTTAAGTTGAAGGGTTGTAGAGCTGGAAGAGATTATAGCAATCCTTGGAAAGATTGGAAAACAAGATGAGAATTTTAAATTCGAGGCCTTGCTGGACTGGGAGCCAACGTGGGTCAGTGAGCATAGGAGTAATGGGTGAACGGGACTTGATGCAAGTTAGGGTGCAGGCAGCAGATTTTTGGATGAGTTCATGTTTGTGGACGATGGGAGGCCTGCCAGGAGATTAGTCAAGTCTAAAGGTGACAAAGGAATGGATAGGAGTTTCAGCAGCTGTTGAGCTGAGGCAGGGTGAGAAAGGGGCAGTGTTACCAAGGTGGAAGTCAGTGATCTTGGTGGAAGTAAGTGGTCTTGGTAATGGAGTGGATATGTGCTCAGTACTGGCCTCTGGGTTAAATCTGACATCAAGGCCACGAATAGTTGCTTAGCCTCACACAATTGTTCGGGATCAGAGTTTGAGGCGAGGACTGAAGTCAATGGCTTCAGTCTTCCCAATATTAATTGGAAATTTCTGGCTCATTGAGGATTGGATGTCTGACGAGCAGCATGACAAATCAGAGGTGTAGTTATGAGGGAGAGCTCGGTATCGTCTCCATACACATGAAACCTGAACAGGAGGTAAGCCATATAGCCCCTTGAGCCCATTCTGCCATTCAGTTAGGCCATGTCTCAGTTGCTAACACTCTCACCTTTTATTTATTTAGAGATACAGCACTGAAACACGCCCTTAGGCCCACGGAGTCTGTGCCGATCAACAACCACCCGTTTATACTAACCCTACAGTAATCCCATTTTCCCTACCACATCCCCACCTTCCCTCAATTCTCCTACCACCTTCCGACACTAGGGGCAATTTATAATAGCCAATTTACCTATCAACCTGCAAGTCTTTGGCTGTGGGAGGAAACCGGAGCACCCGGTGGAAACCCACGCGGTCGCAGGGAGAACTTGCAAACTCTGCACAGGCAGTACCCAGAACTGAACCCGGGTCGCTTGATCAATGAGGCTGCGGTGCTAACCACTGTGCTGCATCAGAAAGTTGTGGGTTCAAACCCCACCCCAAGACTTGAGCACAAAAATGAAGGCTGACAATCCACTTCAATTCTAAGGGAGTGCTGCACTGTCAGAAGTGCTGTCTTTCGGATGAAATGTTAAACCCTCTGAGATGGGCGTAGAAGATACCATGGCACTATTTTGAACTGTAGTAGGCGAGTTATCCCTGATGTCCTGACTAATATTTATCCCTCAGTCAACATCACAAGTAGAGATTATCTGTTCATTATCACATTGCTGTTCGTGGAGTTTGCTGAGCACAAACTGCATTTCCTACATTACAACAGTGACTACATTTCAAAAGTACTTCATTGACTGTAAAGCATTGTATAAAAGCAAATGTTTCTTTATGGCTGTTAGGAACATAGGAAATAGGAGTAGGCCATTCGGCCCCTTGAGCCTGTTCTGCCATTCAGTTAGATCATGGCTGATCTTCTACCTCAATGCCATTTTCCCGCACTATATCCATATCCCTTGATATCTTTAATATATAGAAATCTATTGATCTCTGTCTTGAATGTACTCAATGAGCCTCCGCCGTCCTCTGGGATAGAGAATTCCACAGATTCACCACCGTCTGAGCAAAGGAATTCCTCCTCATCTCAGTCCTAAATGGCCTGTCTCTTATTCTGAGACTGTGTCCCCTGGTTCTAGACCCCTCAGCCAGGGGAAACATCTTTCCTGAATCAACCTTGTCACACCCTGTTAGAACTTTGTATGCTTCAATGAGATCACCTCTCTCTTCTAAACTCTAGAGAATACAGGTCCAGTCTCCTCAATCTCTCCTAATAGGACAATCCTGCCATCCCAGGGATCAGTCTGGTGAACCTTCATTGCACTCCCTCTATGGCAAGTATATCCTTGCTTAGATAAGGAGACCAAAATGGTACACAATACTCCAGTTGCAGTCTCGCCAAGGCTCTATACAGTTGTTCGATAACAAATCGCAAATCTATTAACCTGCCTTTTATTCATTCCCTTGATAACTATAGCTAATTTACAATCTGTTAGCCTCAGCCTTAGTCTTGAATATTTCAATTGGCCCAGAATTCAAAGCCTTTTGGGGAGGGAATTCCAGATTTTTACTACCCTTTGTGTGAAATAGTCCTTCTTGATTTCACTCCAGAATGGCCTAGCTCTAATTTTAGAAATAATCCCTTGTTCCAGATTCACATACCAGAGGAAGTAACTTCTTCATAGCTAACCTGTCAAATCCCTTTATCATTTTAAAACCTCATTTGGAAGACCATATCAACCTTCAGAACTTGGAATACAAACCAAGCTTATGCAACCCGTCCTCATAACTTAACCCTTTAAGTCCTTGTATAGTTCTGATGAATCTGTGCTGTACCCACTCCAAGGACAATAATATCCTTCCTGGTTCTCAAAATTGAAGGTAGTACTCCAGATGGGATCAGACCAAGGCTTCATACAACTGAAACATAATCTCCTTTTGTATTCCAACCCCCTTGAGATAAAGGCCTGCATTCCATTAGCCTTTTTGATTATACCTGTGGACTAGCTTTTAATCATTTGTGTACATGGACAATCATTGTTTGAGAGATTGGGGAGGAGGTAGAGAAGGAATGAAGAATAATCCCAAGTATTTTTCAGGAGGGAGGAACCATTGTCAGGCTTCATATCTCCTTGTGCTTGATTTAGTTGATTTAAGATTCATTAGAAGAGGCCTGGCATCAGGCCATTTGTCGCCCTTTTGTGGAAGGAACAATATAATTAGAGCTAGCAGTGGAAAGTGACTCTAAGTGACAGAGTGGATAGTCAGAAGCTTTTTCCTAGGGTGGAGGAGTCAGTTACTAGGGGACATAGGTTTAAGGTGAGAGGGGCAAAGTTTAGAGGGGATGTGCGAGGCAAGTTCTTTACACGGAGGGTGGTGAGTGCCTGGAACTTGTTGCCGGGGGAGGTGGTGGAAGCAGGTACCATAGAGACGTTTAAGAGGCATCTTGACAAATACATGAATAGGATGGGAATAGAGGGATACGGTCCCTGGAAGTGCAGAAGGTTTTAGTTTAGGCAGGCATCAAGATCGGCGCAGGCTTGGGGGGCCGAATGGCCTGTTCCTGTGCTGTATTGTTCTTTGTTAACTAGGATTGGAGTCCCACCACATTCTAAATTTATTTCTCTTTGGTTTCTGGAACAATACTGCTTTTAGAATTTCCCATCCTTTCAAGGAAATACTATTCAAAATCACACTTCTTGACTCTAATTAAGAAATTGGTCCTATATTATTCCTTCAATCTGGATTGTATTCCACCTGCATTACTGAGAATCTTCTAGTCGATGACATTGTGTGATTGTCTCCGCGGTGATTTATACCTTCTTGAACTCCCTGTGCCTTTCAACATTGTTGACTGCATTATCTTTGTCCAGTGCTTTTTCTCTATGCACTGCCCTCATTTATGGTTCCATTTCCAATCTGTATCAATGCAGCCAGCACATCTGCAATGGACTGTTCCATGAGTAAATGTAATTCTGGTGTGTCCTGAGATTCATCGTTGTCTTCATCAATATGGTGCCCCTTCGCAACATTATCTGTCAGTTTGGAGCTTACATACAATGTTGCGAAGAGGCAACAAGTATACCTACTATGCCCATCTTTATCTTTCCATCTCTTGCCTTAAATTCCCATTTGTTGCTAGGTCAAGTTGTGTACGAGCCCAAGATTGGCAAGATAAAATCCATTTTGTTCAGTTGGCCATAGAAACTCCACACCTTAGCCACTAAGTCCATTCCTTCTTCCTGGATGCCAGTGCCAGCTCAAGCTCAGTACAGCAGTGTGCTCGATAAATGTTGAACTTCAAATCCTACATCCAGTATGTCACCAAGACAACCTATTTTCACTTGTATACTATCAACTGTCTCCATCCCTACTACAGCTGAAACTCTTAAGTCATGCCTCTGTCGCTTCCAGACTTAACTTTTCTAAAAGACTCCTCACTAACCTCCCAAACTTCATAAGCCCAGCTCATCCAGAACTCTCCTGTCCATATCTGTTTCAAACCAATTCTCGCTCACATTTGCCATGGTCCTTAATGATTTCTTTAGGCTTCAGCATATCGACTTCAGAATTTATGTTCTCACAGGTCATTCCTTGAACTTGCTCCATCCAAACTTTACAGTCTTCAGCCCCAAAACCGTGCAAGCACTCAGTTCTTCCAACTCTGGTATACTGTTATTGCCCCACTCCCTTTTCTCTCTGCATGAACATCAGCCACGCTTTCTGTCATCTTGCCCAATACTGTGGTGGTACATAAACCATCTGCCTTGCTAATCTCTTCCATTCTCCCTTAATGCCTCTTGACCCCTCAATCTTCAATCATGCTTTTGAACATTTCAGTTATTTTCTTTTTATCCTGCTCATATTTAGCTAAAAATTTGTTACATTACATGCATTTGTACAATTTTAAATTAAAATTGCTCCATATTTACCTACATGTTGTAGAATTATGTGATATTTTTACTAGAAATGTACTCAGTACATTTCTTTATCAATAAGCTGTGCCACAGAGTCAAACCATGCATTTGTGCTCACTTTTCGGCTTTGAGTTCTGATTTCAGCCAAGCCAACAAAGTAAGGATTGAAGCAAAAATGAGGAACTTCCCCATAAGAAGGGCGAGGGAGATAATCACATGCTTCTCGTACATTTTATTTACTTTGCAGGACCTCTTAATAGTCTACATAATTAAATGAAGGGGAAGCAAAATCAGACTGATGTTACTAATATATGAATTTATAGATGCTGCTTTATTTGAAAAATGAAATCTATTTGGTTTGTAAAGTATACAATGCTTAACAGATTATGCCAAATGTTGCATAGAATCCTTTGAAAAGGGGGATCTGTATTATAAATGTGATGGTGATTACATTGCAGTATTTGTTATCTGTTACTCTACTGTTTTGCAGCTTATTAGATAAAAAAGTATTACCAGCTCTGGGTTTGACCTGGTCCAATCAACTCCTGATGAGGTTAATGGTTAGTCGGACACAGCTCTGCATGGAAGGCAAGTTTCCTGATGACAAAGTGTGTGCCTCAAATTCTGGGACTGTTCTACGAAGAATGGAAATAATTTTTGCACCTCATCTTCCCCAATCGTTTTGCAACTATACAGTCTGCAAAGAAGGGGTTAGGGGAATGAAGGAAACAGGGGTATAACCAGGGCCAGTGGAAAAACCTGTCTTTATTTTTCCTTCCACTGCATCTTTATTTTTCTCCAAAGCAAATTTCCAGTACTCTTAAGAACTCCGCTGTCAATGTCCCTCACATCAATGTGAATTTAATATCCCAATATCATTTTATAATCATTTACATGGGATTTATTTACACAGTCACCATTTGTGCTATCATTATCACATTTAGCAGTTTGTATTTGTGATCTTCCCTCTATTTTTCAAAATTCCTGTTCACAATACTGGCTGGTCCAGCCTGCCCAAGCAATCACTCGGCTTGCCTTTAAATGGCTGATTGTTATTCTCATTATCAGCAGCTTTAACCAATATAAATAAATATGGCAGTCTAGAAAAGTCACAATCTCTTATTTATTGCATGAATTTTTATCATTCCACTGCTGAAAGTTCTGGTACCAGAAACAAAATATCAAGCAGATTTTAATAAAAATCATTAACTTTTTATCAACATTCTGCAAGTTGTCACAGACGGATGAAAACCAACTGTAAATTATAGTATTTAAGAATCTTTTGAGATTAAGAACAGCCATTTTTCTCTCCCTCTGTGCTCTCCTAACACAGCATATTAAGTTGTTTACTTCTATGTTCAACTTGTTTAAAATGGAGGGGGAGATCACCACCAACTCTAACATGTAGTAAGGCCAACAGGGTGTCCAGTCACATGACCTAGTAGCCACCCTTTTTAGCCTGTCTAATTTTGAAATAAATTCAGTTAAAGAGAACAGCTCGAACGAGAAACAGCTGCCTTGAAGCTCTGCACCCCTCTATCTCTGGTGCCTGCAAGAAGAACAGGAAAAGCAGCAAGAAAATCTATTTCTGCTCTCTGCCAGTTTCTCTCTCATCGGAAAGGGTGAAATCAGAAACTAAGCTGCCTCAGTTTATCTCTGAAAGTGCATAAGAAGTAAGTTTAAGAGAAGAGATTTCCTATGACTCCTACTCCACTCGGCATTTCCAGTTTGTAATTAAGCGGTTTTCTACTTGGTAAACGTCCTTGCTCTTTTGATGCCTTTACCTTTCCTTGTATGTTTGTGACCGTACGTTGCAAAGTTAACCCCCTCCTGAATTTGAGTGCGTGTTAATAAAAACAGTGGTGTGTGGTCCTTTAAAAGTCAGGGTTCACAAACTGAGGGAGTGGAGAAATACGCCATCAGGGTTTTTAAAAAGGAAAAATTTAAATTACAATCTGCTTACAGACAGGTTGTTGAAGATAGAGAAATTTGTTTTCAAAATTAGCTACCTGTTTGTAACAAAGTTTTCACCTGACTCAAGTAACATTCTGTGCATCTCAGATCTAACCTTGCTAATATTCAAGATTTTTTTTTTATTTGACTGCACTATAGAGCACTGAAATTATGCTGTGGGATAACAGTGTACAAACACGCAAGATGTTCATCTTAAATTTGTTTGACAAAATTTCAGGGCCTAGGTCTTTAAAGTCAGAAGCAGTTGATGTTAGGATCAGCAAATTAATTTTAAAAACATTCTTCCAGGGCGGGGGTGGTTTGCGGGTGGGGTGGGGTGTAGGCAGTTAGTTGCAGACTGTTAATTCCCAAGTGTTATAATTATCATTCTTGCACATCTGCTGCAGAGCATGAAAGTTTATAAGTAAGTTCAAATTGACAGGCAGTTATGGTACTAAACCTGTGACCATTTTTGTTTTACAAGCTTCTAGGTCACCTAGAAAACTAATTTTTACAATGTAGATTTTTTTTTAAAGTTGACATGCAAAGTATTTCCAAATTATGCTTGGAGAAAAATCTCATTTTAGATTGAGCAATGTTGAGTGAACATTTATTATAGCTAAATATCTAGGATCATTTAATATTTTTTCTTTACATTTGTATGAATCCTGTAATTAAGTTATTTGTGTTTAAATACAAATTCTATGTCGCTTTCAAGCCAATGCTCTGATTTAAATATCGCTGCTCCCTCTGAACGGTAGAATGCTTGTGTAACCTGTAGTGGATTTCTTGGGTGTCAGTATTTCTCTGAATACTTTTTCAGGTGGATGAGGGTGGTTGGGGGGAGCAGGTGCAACTGTACCCTGTAATTCCTGATGACCTCAGTGGTGGCCTACTTCCTGTCAATACCATAGTTAACCAATCTCCCTGCAATTTTGCCTCCTTTGCTGTTAGCAGGTAGCTGTTTTCTGTGGAACCTGCATCCCAATATTGAATAAGTGTACTCTTTGCCTAATCAACCTATCCTTAGTATTGCAGAACTTCCTTAAAGTTAATATTTCCTAAAATATTAACATTCCCAAATTTATCAATTTTTAAACCTTGCAAGATAGGATAGCCGAGAATGGAATTTAGATGATCAGTCCACAAGTGTGTTTGTGGCACATTGCATTGTTTAGATAGAAGGAGTTTGATAAGCAATAAGTAAGGTAAGATTCCGAACTTTACTTATAATTTGTTCTTGGACCAGCCAATAAGAATTTGGACAAGGCGACACCTGATGATGTGATCTCCAGATGATATATTAAGGCTAAAAGCAATACTCAACAAATCTAAGGCAGTCGATATCCTAGTCCAGGTGGCCTTTACTCTCCACCGTCTCTAGGGTATAGACAGCTTGTGACTCTTGTTTCTCCCTTTGTCATCTTCAAATCTGGGCATTGAGCTTCTCCAGGTCTGTTCTATTCTTCTTCGTAGCCAGTGGCTCCTCCTGGGTACTGATTGGTTCAAAAATATCGCTGTTTCAATTGGTTCTGCCATTTTGTTTGTCAGTACTTCCATTTGTACATTAATCATGATCACGTGCAAAATAATGTGTACAAACAGTTCATTATAGCCTTGAGGTCCATTAGATCATACATATCCAGCAAGACTCATCCTGCTTTTCTGTTGCATTTTGATCACAGCTTGTTCTGTAGTTTTCAATATCTGTTCTTTTGTTTCCCTTTATATGTTTGTTATTAGTCCGCATCACAATATAATTCAGGTTGACTCAACTGTACAGGCAGCATTTTTTTCAAGGCACACAGCTAAAATTAACTCATTTACCAAAAGCTTATACAAAAACTCAGTTGGCCAAAGGGCCTGTTTCAGTGCTGTATCTCTCTATGACTCTATAAATCATGAGTTTTATGAAAAGGCCAGAAAAATGACAATCAACATTTCTCACAGTATGTCTTTTTTTTATTGCCAACTTAATTTTTGGGGTATTTTCTCCAGTTCTATTTTGAGACAGAAATTGGACTATTAAAAACACTGGGTAAATGCAGAGAAAATCTGATTTTTTTTGAATTGGAACAATAGAAGATTAGAGATGCATGCAATAAGGGGGCACCTGTAATCATAGGTGACTTTCATCTACATATAGATTGGTCAAACCAAATTAGCAATAATACTGTGGAGGAGGATTTCCTGGAGTGTGTACGTGATGGTTTTTTAGACCAATATGTTGAGGAACCAACTAGAGAACAGGCCATCTTAGACTGTGCAATGAGAAAGGATTAATTAACAATCTTATTGTGCGGGGTCCCTTGGGGAGGAGTGACTGTAACATGATAGAATTCTTCATTAAGATTGAGAGTGAAATTGTTGAATCTGAAACTAGGGTCCTGAATCTAAATAAAGGAAACTACGAAGGTATGAGGCGCGAGTTGGCTACACAAATTTTCAAATCCTCTCTGGCCACAGGAGAGGTGCCACAGGACTGGAGGACAGTGAATGTGGTACCATTATTCAAGAAGGGTAGTAGGGATAAACCAGGTAATTATAGGTCAGTGAGTCTAACATCAGTGGTAGTGAAACTATTGGAAAAAAATTCTGAGGGACAGGATTAAGCTCCACTTGGAGAGGCAGGGATTAATCGAGGATAGTCAGCATGGCTTTGTCAGGGGAGATCATGTTTAACAAATTTGATTGAACTTTTCGAGCTGGTAACTAGGTGTGTAGATGAGGGTACAGCAGTTGACGTAGTCCACATGGACTTCAGTAAGGCTTTTGATAAGGTCCTGCATGGGAGATTGGTCAAGAAGGTAAGAGCCCATGGGATCCAGGGCAATTGGCAAATTGGATCCAAAATTGGCTTAGTGGCAGGAGGCAGAGGGTGATGGTCGAGGGTTGTTTTTGTGATTGGAAGCCTGTGACCAGTGGTGTATCGCAGGGATCGGTGCTGGGACCCTTGCTGTTTGTAATGTACATTAATGATTTAGATGTGAATATAAGAGGTATGATCAGTCAGTTCGCAGATGAGACAAAAATTGGTGGTGTTGTAAATAGTGAGGAGGAAAGCCTTAGATTACAGGACGGTATAGATGGGCTGGTAAGAGGGGCAGAGCAATGGCAAATGGAATTTAATCCTGAGAAGTGTGAGGTGATGCATTTTGGGAGGACTAACAAGGCAAGGGACTATACAGTGGATGGTAGGACCCTAGGCAGTACAGAGGGTCTGAGGGACCTTGGTGTACTTGTCCATAGATCACTGAAGGCAGCAGCACAGATAGATAAGGTGGTTAGGAAGGCATTAGGGATACTTGCCTTTATTAGCCAAGGCATAGGATATAACAGCAGGGAGGTTATGATGGAGCTGTATAAAACACTAGTAAGGCCACAGCTGGAGTACTATGTACAGTTCTGGTCACCACACTATAGGAAGGATGTGATTGCACTGGAGAGGGTCTAGAGGAGATTCACCGGCATGTTGCCTGGGCTAGAGCATTTCAGCTATGAAGAGAGATTGGATAGGCTAGGGTTGTTTTCCTTAGAATAGAGAAGGCTGAGGGGGGACCTGATAGAGGTATACAAAATTATGAGGGGCATTGATAGGGTAGATAGGAAGAAACTTTTTCCCTTAGCGAAGATGTCAATAACCAGGGGGCATAGATTGAAGGTAAGGGGTAGGAGGTTTAGAGGGGATTTGAGAAAAAAAATTTCACCCAGAGGGTGGTTGGACTCTGGAACACACTGCCTGAAGGGGTGGTTGAGGCAGGAACCCTCCCAACATGTAAGAAGTATTTAGATGAGCACTTGAAACACCATAGCATACAAAGCTACGGGCCAAGTGCTGGAAAATGGGATTAGAACAGATAGATGCTTGATGGCCGGCATGGACACGATGGGCTGAAGGGCCTGTTTCTGTGCTGTATGACTCTAATGATTGATTACATAACCTGTTTTTGATGATGGTTAGGGGACAAACCACAGCAGGATACTCCCTTTTTGAATAGTTTCGTAGGATATTTTACATCATCTGAGCAGACAGATGTGGCCTTGGTTTCATGTCAACAGATGACGACTTCAAAAATATAGCACACCCTGAGTTTAGGGGATTTTTTTCATTTATTTATTCGTTCACGGGATGTGAGCATCGCTGGCAAGGTCAGCATTTGTTGTCCACCCTCATTACCCTTGAGATGGTGGAGGTAAGCCACTGCGTTGAACTGCTGCAGTCCATGTGGTTGAGGTACACTCACAGTGAAGTTAGGAAGGAAATTCCAGGATTTTGATCCAGCGACAGTGAAGGAACGGCAATATATTTGCAAGTCAGGATGGTGTTTGGCTTGGAGGGGAACTTGTAGGTCATGGTGTTCTCATGCAACTGCTGCCCTTGTTGCTCTAGGTGGTAAGGGTCACCGGTTTGTAAGGTGCTGTTGAAGGAGGCTTGGCAGGTTGCTGCTGTGCATCTTGTATATGGTACATTCTATTGCCACTATGCACTGGTGGTGGAGGGCGTGAATGTTTAAGGTGATGGATGGGGTGCCGATTCAGCAGGCTGCTTTTTCCTGGATGGTGTCGAGCTTCTTGAGTGTTGTTGGAGCTGCACCCATCCAGGCAAGTGGAGAGTATTCCATCATACTCCTGACTTCTATAAGGTAAACAGTCTTTGGGGAGTCAGGAGGTGAACTACTCACCACAGAATTCCCAGCCTCTGACCTGCTCTTGTAGCCACAGTATTTATATGGCTGGTCCAGTTAAGTTTCTGGTCAATGTTAACTTCCAGAATGTTGGTGGGGAATTCAGTGATGGGAATGTCATTGAATGTCAAGGGGAGATGGTCATTGCCTGACACTTTTGTGGTACAAATGTCACTTGCCACTTATCAGCCCAAACCTGAATGTTGTCCAAGTCTTGCTGCAGGCACAGATTGCTTCATTAATGGAGGAGTTGCAAATGGTACTGAACACTGTCAATTAGCAGTGAACATACCCACTTCTGACCTTGTAATAGAGGGAAGATCATTGATGAAGCAACTGAAAATGGTTGAGCTGAGGATGCTACCCTATGGAACACCTGAAGCGATGTTCTGGGCCTGAGACGATTGTCCTCCAACAACTGTAACCATCTTCCTTTGTGATTGGTATGACACCAACCAGTGGAGAATTTCCCCCTGATTCCCCTTGACTTCAGTTATACTATGGGTCCTTGATGTTGCACTTGGTCAAATGCTGTCTTGATGTCAAGGGCAGTCACTCTTACCTCACATCTTGCATTCAGCTCTTTCGTCCATGTTTGGATTCTCCACTTGCCTGGATGAGTGAAACTCCAACAACACTCAAGAAGCTCAACACTATCCAGGACAAAGCAGCCTGCTTGACTGGACCCCCATCCATCACCTTCAACATTTGCTCCCTCCACCACTGATGCACAGTGGCAACTGTGTGTACTATATACAGGATGCACTGCAGCAACTCACCAAGGTTCCTTCGACATCACCTTCCAAACCCGTGATCTCTACCACCTAGAAGGACAAGGGCAGCAGATGCATGGGACCACAACCACCTGCACGTTCCCCTCCGAGCCACACACCATCCTGACGTGGAACTATATCATCGTTTCTTCACTGTCGCTAGGTTAAAATCTTGGAACACCCCTCCTAAAAGCCCTGTGGGTGTACTATACCACATGGACTGCAGCGGTTCAATAAAACAATTAGGGATGGGCAATAAATGCTGGCCAAGCCAACAATGCCCACATCCCATGAAAGAAAGAAAAACAAGGCTGCTTTCTCCCCATATCCCGTGCCTGGATGCGTGCAGCTCCAACAGCATTCAAGGGGCTCAATGTCATCCAGGACAAAGCAGTCTGCTGGATTGGCACTCCATCCATCCCTTAAACATTCGCTCCCTTCACCACTGATGCTCACTGGTAGAAGTGTGTACCATCTACAAGATGCAGTGTAGCACCTTCCAAACCTGTGACCTCTAACACCTAGAACAAAGGTAGCAGGCACATGGAAACACCACCAAGTGCAAGTTCCCCTCCAAGGCACACACCATCCATAGTTATATATTACCATTCCTCCACTGTCACTGGGTCAAAATCCTGGTACTCCTCAACAGCACTGTGGATGCTCCTACTGCATAGACTCACCAGCAATTACCAATTGGCAATAAATGCTGTCCTAGCGAGTGATGCCCACAAGCCATAAATGGATAAATAAAAAATATTGAATGGCTACCCAATCATCAGGAATTTGAATTTCTTTGTTGACTCAGATGTTGAGGAAGATGATTTCTTGGTATGTCTTCTTGTGAAACATGGGGCTGAATTTTATTTGCGCTTTGAACACGGCGGCCTTCCGACACGGAAGTGCCACTGAAGGGCCCCCATAATATAATGCATGAGGGCTCATTTAATTAGAGGGGGGAGGAGCGGCCGCCCCCGATGATGTAGAGAAGACGGCCGCAGTATCCCCGGCAATGGTGACGGGCGCCACTGCGCAGGTGCTGGCGCCATTTTTAAAGGGCTTCAAGCCCTTCACACAGATATAATTTATATGTTCTGATTTTTTAATTAAATAAACAATTATGTTATGGAGGCCCTTCCCCAACCCCCCCCCCCCACAAACCATGCTCTTTTAATTGGTCCTTATTGACACAAATCACTTTATTCCCTACCTGAGCTTTCCCCCCCCCAAACGTCTCTTATTTGGCCTTCAACCCCTTCTCACCATTCACACAACCAATAATAATAGTTTTCTCCACTCCCCCACTCCTCCCGCCCTGAAAATTTTATTCCTCCCCCCTTCCCACCAGGTCCTCGCCTCGGAAATCTATACGGAGTTCCGAAGGTGCGCGAAGGTAAGTTTATTTACATACCATTGTTCCTAATTTATGTCCATAGATGCTGGAACTTAGTGTGGGATGGGCACCAGAAGGTTTTTGGACCGAGCTTGAAAACAAACAATTATTGGAAGACACCTGTCTGCAGATAATTACCCAGCAGGGGTTGTTTTTGACTTTGGGAAAAGATGTTCGCAGAGAATATTTTGAGGTCAGGAGGCTTGTCTCTTGTGACATCGTTTATGGTTTTGCTTTGGACAGTGAGTTGGATACGGAAAATGTTTTTAGAAAGACAGATGGAGAACAAACCACCCCAGTCTGTTCCAGCAGTTTAGTAAAAGCCTGTCAGTTTTCCATCTCTCGAGGAGCTGAAACACAAGTGTAAGAAGACTGAAACTGTGGCTGGATTACTTTTGTAAGGCCTGTGTCTGAAAGCTCTGTTGGTGCATTTCCTGGAAGCCTCCCCAAACTGATCTTCAACGTCACCTGAAAAGAACTGTTCTAGGAAGATCCCAGTGACAGTGGTTTATATGCATTTGGGACGCGAAACCAAACCAAAGCACATCTTTCCGTGTCTTCACTTTCTTCTTCAAGAATTAGCAAGTATTTAACCAATATTTTGTGTTTTTTTGTAATAGAGCTCTTAAATGTAAATCCCTTTATTTTGCCTGTTAACCAGTGCATGTGCGTGTGTGTGTGTGAGGGGCTAAGGAAAAAGGGAACTTTTATATTTCAATCAGTGTTTTTATGCTTTACTTCATGACTGGTTAAAACGTGTTGGTGTGTTTTATTCTGGGAAAAATAGAGTATGATCGATCATATCGCTAAGTGGGAACATTTAAATATATGTTGTCACCTATGGAGAAGTGGGACTAGAATAAACAGTGCAGTCCTCCCACCTCGGTTGTAACGGCTGTACCATTATATGACTTTAATGGACTTTCTTTAGTGGGGCTCCCAATACTACATGCAATACCCTAACTGTGGCATCCACGTTTTGTATAAATTCATCATTGCTGTTTTACTCTTGTGTTTCATGTTCCTATTAAACCTAAAATGGTACTGCTTTTAATGCTATTGCCCTTTTCATAGTTCATTTGCACAAAATTACATATTTGAACCACTACATCTGTCATCCATCCATCAGTGTTTTCCTTTAAGCACACACTCCCATTCCTCATTTTTGTCTTAAAAAGTATTACTCTCTCTTCTCCCATTAAATTGCACCTGTACTTTTATTGGGCTAACCTGGATCTTCCTGAAGTTTTTTTTTATTCGTTCATGGGATGTGTGCGTCGCTGGTTTGGCCAACATTTATTGTCCTTCCCTAATAGCCCTTGAGAAGGTGGTGGTGAGTTGCCTTATTGAACCGCTGCAGTCCTTGGGGTGTAGGTACACCAACAGTGCTGCTAGGAAGGGAGTTCCAGGATCTTGACCCAATGACTATATAGTTCCAAGTCAGGTGGTGAAGGGAACTTGCAGGTGGCGGTGTTCCTATGCATTTGCTGCCCTTGTCCTTCTAGGTAGTAGAGGTCGCGGGTTTGGAAGGTGCTGTTGAAGGAGCCTTGGTAAGTTGCTGCAGCTCATCTTGTAGATGGTACACACAGTGTGTCGGTAGTGAAGGGAGTGAATGTTGAAGGTGTTGGATGGGGTGTCAATCAAGCAGGCTTCAAGCTTGAGTATTGTTAGAACTGCATCCATCCAGGCAAGTGGTGAATATTCTGTCACGCTCCTGACTTGTGCCTTGTAGATGGTGGACAGGCATAGGGGAGACAGGAGATGTTACTGGTAATTATAGACCTGTGAGCCTTACTTCGGTTGTGGGTAAAATGTTGGAAAAGGTTATAAGAGACAGGATTTATAATCATCTTGAAAAGAATAAGTTCATTAGCGATAGCACGGTTTTGTGAAGGGTAGGTTGTGCCTCTCAAACCTTATTGAGTTTTTCGAGAAGGTGACCAAACAGGTGGATGAGGGTAAAGCAGTGGATGTGGTGTATATGGATTTCAGTAAGGCGTTTGATAAGGTTCCCCACGGTAGGCTATTGCAGAAAATACGGAAGTATGGGGTTGAAGGTGATTTAGAGCTTTGGATCAGAAATTGGCTAGTTGAAAGAAGAGAGGGTGGTGGTTGATGGCAAATGTTCATCCTGGAGTTTAGTTACTAGTGGTGTACCGCAAGGATCTGTTTTGGGGCCACTGCTGTTTGTCATTTTTATAAATGACCTGGAAGAGGGTGGGTTAGCAAATTTGCAGATGACACGAAGGTCGGTGGAGTTGTGGATAGTGTCGAAGGGTGTTGTAGGGTACAGAGGGACATAGATAGGCTGCAGAGCTGGGCTGAGAGATGGCAAATGGAGTTTAATGTGGAAAAGTGTGAGGTGATTCACTTTGGAAGGAGTAACAGGAATGCAGAGTACTGGGCTAATGGGAAGATTCTTGGTAGTGTAGATGAACAGAGAGATCTTGGTGTCCAGGTACATAAATCCCTGAAAGTTGCTACCCAGGTTAATAGGGCTGTTAAGAAGGCATATGGTGCGTTAGCTTTTATTAGTAGGGGGATTGAGTTTTGGAGCCACGAGGTCATGCTGCAGCTGTACAAAACTCTGGTGAGACCGCACCTGGAGTATTGCGTGCAGTTCTGGTCACTGCATTATAGGAAGGATGTGGAAGCTTTGGAAAGGGTGCAGAGGAGATTTACTAGGATGTTGCCTGGTATGGAGGGAATGTCTTACGAGGAAAGGCTGAGGGACTTGAGGTTGTTTTTGTTGGAGAGAAGGAGGAGGCGAGGTGACTTAATAGCGACATATAAGATAATCAGAGGGTTAGATAGGGTGGATAGTGAGAGTCTTTTTCCTCGGATGGTGATGGCAAACACGAGGGGACATAGCTTTAAGTTGAGGGGTGATAGATATAGGACAGATGTTAGAGGTAGTTTCTTTACTCAGAGAGTAGTAGGGGCGTGGAACACCCTGCCTGCAACAGTAGTAGACTCTCCAACTTTAAGGGCATTTAAGTGGTCATTGGATAGACATATGGATGAAAATGGAATAGTGTAGGTCAGATGGTTTCACAGGTCGGCGCAACATCGAGGGCCAAAGGGCCTGTACTGCGCTGTAATGTTCTAATTCTAATCATTGCAGAATTTCTAGCCTCTGAACCTGCTCTTGTAACTACAGTATTTATATGGCTGGTCCAGTTCAGTTTCTGGTCAATGATAACCCCCCAGGGTATTGATAGTGGGGGATTCAGCAATCGTAATGCCATTGAACGTCAAGGGGAGATAGTTAGATTCTCTCATGCTTGAGATTGTCATTGCCTGGGACTTGTGGGACACGAATGTTACTTGCCACTTATCAGCCCAAGCCTGGATGTTGTTCAGGCCTTGCTGCACTGGACACAGGCTGCTTCAGTATCTGAGTCACGAATGGTGAACATTGTGCAATAATCAGCCAACATTCCCACTTCGGACCTTATGATAGAGGGAATGTCAATGCTGAAGGTGGTTGGGCCTAGGACACTACCCTGAGAAACTCCTGCAGTGATGTCTTAAGACTGAAATGATTGATCCCCCGCAACCATCCTCCTTTATGCTCGGTATGACTCCAACCAGCAGAGAGTTTCCCTCAATTTTGCTATGGCTGCTTGAGGCCATACTCAATCAAATGCTGCCTTGATGTCAAGGGCAGACACCCCACCTCACTTTTATGTTCCTTTACAGTTTTATGTCAGTGATTTTTAAAAATGTAAACAAAAATTATGCTCCCAAGCTGCTGTTTATAGTTTAATTGATACCTTGGCCCTGGCTTTGAAAAGTAAATACAAATCCTTGAAAATGTGGAAAATCTCTGCCATTTGATTTTTTGATACATTTTGATCAGCTATCATTCATATGGAAAATTCTCAATATAAACTGTTCATAAACTGCTGTTGTGCTCTTATTAACCTGGTCTGTTAATATTGTGTCTTATTCCTGTGTATGGGGATGTCCAAACAAATACATCAACCATCTGGAAAGGTACATGTACATCACTATACTGCAATTATTTATCCATAGAACTGCTAGCAGCTCTCCAATCTGAATAGAAAGATGCACAATACACACAGGATTGCTTAAAAGGGCTTCTGTTGTTCCAAGTGGTTATGATAAAAGTCAAGTAAAATTTTGTTAATGTCTTCAGCATAAAAACACACTGGTGGCAAACAGAAGATACTTAAGGCAGGAAATAGTTTCCATAGGCCAAATTAAAAACGAATAAATTACTGCTGTTCCAACACGTTAAGATTTTTTTTTTAAACTGAGGAAAAAGTGCAAAGAAAGAATATGGTTTAAATGGATGGTATACTAATGTCTGAGTGCTAAATGCAGATACAAGTAACAGAAAATAGGAGCAGGAGTAGGCCCTTTGAGTCCGCTCCACCATTCATTATGATCATGGCTGATCATCCAACTCAGTAACCTGTTCCTACTTTTCCTCCCATATCCTTTGATCCCTTTCGCCCAAGAGCTATATCTAACTCCTCCTTGAAAACATACAATGTTTTGGCCTCAACTGCTTTCTGTGGTAGTGAATTCCACAGGCTCACCACTCTCTGGATGAAGTAATTTCTCATCTCAGTCCTGAAAGGTTTACCCCATATCCTTAGACTATGACCCCTGGTTCTGGACTCCCCCACAATCAGGAACATCCTTCCTGCATCAATCCTGTCAAGTCCTGTTAGAATTTTATAGGTTTCAATGACATCCCCCCCTCACTCTTCTGAACTCCAGCAAATATAATCCCAACCGACACAATCTCTCCTCATACATCAGTCCTGCCATCCCAGGAATCAGTCTGGTAAACCTTCGCTGCACTCCCTCTATAGCAAGAGCATCCTTCCTCAGATAAGGAGACCAAAAACTGCACACAATATTCCAGGTGTGGCCTCATCAAGGCCCTGTATAATTGCAGCAAGATCTGCTCCTGTACTCAAATCCTCTCACTATGAAGGCCAACATACCATTTGCCTTTTTTACTGCCTGTTGCACCTGCATGCTTATCTTCAGCGACTACTGTACGAGAACACCCAGGTCTCGTTGCATAGTCCCCTTTCTCAGTTTATAGCCATTCAGATAATAATCTGCCTTCCTGTTTTTGCTACTAAACCTCACATTTATCCACATTATACTGCATCTGCCATGCATTAGCCCACTCGCTCAACTTGTCCAATCATCCTGAAGCCTTTCTGCATCCTCCTCACAACTCACCCTCCAACCCAGTTTTGTGCCATCTGCAAATTTGGAGATATTGCATTTAGTTCCCACAGGTGGCAAATTACAGTGCACCCATTAGGACGATTAGGTTGTAATGTATAGCATGAGAAAGTTCAATTAAAATTACCTACCATCTTTTGATAGTTTGCTTTCAGCAACAATGTGTGCACACAGTTTATATAAAGGATCACTATTCTTTTAAAGTTGCTTTTATTTACTATGTATTTCACAAAAAATGTAAGTTTCATACAGTTTGAACATAAATATTGTAACATAGGTCAAATATGAACCAACATACCAATGTACAGGTCTTCAATTCTAAAAAAAATCATGACGATAATACAGTATATTCTTATCTGAACTACATGCCTGCTTACTGGTAGCAGTTTAAATCTTTTCCAGGCGAGTTACATTAAAACATTACATGCAATGTCATGGCTACACAGGCTAGTCCTAGTGAAAGTGCAATACACAACCCAACATCTTAACTGGATGCAAACTCATCAGCTAAGGTTATTAAACAATCTCTCTTCTGACACTAAAATCCACTACCTGCAGAAATCACTGCCCTCAAATTGGTCTTGTAATATCACAGCATTCATGCATGATTAAATCCAATTTTACTACATTAACTTGAGATGGCACATATTTAACTTCTGGATTAAAAGCTGCAACTTGGAATAAAAGCTTAAAATAAAAGTATAAATCTTCAGCTTAATAACTTTTTTGCAGCTGTAACTGGCTTTTAGTAACCTTAACCTTCTCTTTTACATTTTTCTACTATATGCACATAATCTAGTAACTAATGTTACAATGTAACTTGTGACCTGTTTTACAGTTGCTGCAATCTGTTATATTAAAAACTCAAGTGCTTGTAGAACCACATGTAAACCTTTTAATGGAATTGATAATCTACATTCCTAATGACTACTGTGACTTCTATTTTTACAAAGTGTCATGGTTTAAATCTTCACTTGTAATCCTACTCATCATTGTTAATATGTGCAAATACATTTTCTGTTAATATACAAATATAAAACTAAAAAGAAATAAAACATGCTATAAAATCACATTTGTAAGCAGACAAGTAGTACTCCAGGTATTGCCTAAACAGAACATGAAATGATTACACAGGAGACAGACTAAATATGTACACAAGTGCAAGATAATGAGAGAATGATGAATGAAATTATCTATAAAGGCCCTCAATTTCAAAATTTAAAAATCTATATTGTTTGTGTAATCTCATCAGTTCCTGCAGTCTCACTGACCACCACCGAATTTACATGCAAGTAATTTCAATAATGTATCATGTTTTTTCTTTTAATAGCATGCCATTTTAAATGAACTATATAAATTCCAGTTCTATTCAATTATACACTATTTTGTTTTAGTCCAGGTAGCATTCAAACATAACGGTTCTGCAATTTTCAATCCGAATCTTATTTACTAGCCAAAACACCAAGTTTGGTATGTTTTTCGTTCATTTATTGTTTAACGTTATGTCGGACAGCTGAATGAGGTATTATAAAAGTAATTTTGTAATAAAAATGACCTCCACACACATTAGCAGCACCTTTTGTTTGTATCTGATTCTCGGAACTATATAGTGCAAGTTCATAATATAGTCAACCATGTATCATCGATCAGAGTAGTGAGGTTGTACAAGTACCTCAAAGAATTCTCTTTTGGTTAATAATGGTTTATTAGTGATCAGTTAAACTTTCTAATACAATATCTGATATACTTGGTTACTCAATTATGTAATGACAAATATATGGACATCTGGCATGTGTAAGCCTCGAGATGCTAAAAGGTAAAGTGGCCTTCATTGAATATAGCTAATAAGTGGTTTACGTGAGACCCTATTTTAAAATAACAAATAAGGACAAACTTAGCTGTACAAATTAGCTCAATCTAAAAGATCTCAAAAGTAGTTTCTACCCACATATCCAAAACCAGCTCAGCTGTGGCAGTTTTATTTTGTTCTTTAAAACAAATTTCCTTGATGCTTTTGGCATTGTAGTAATTCACATATCAAAGAACAAGAACAAAGAAAATTACAGCACAGGAACAGGCCCTTCGGCCCTCCAAGCCTACACCGATCCAAATCCTCTATCTAAACCTGTCGCCTATTTTCTAAAGGTCTGTATCTCTTTACTTCCTGCCCATTCATGTATCTGTCTAGATACATATTAAAAGACGCTATCGTGCCTGCGTCTACCACCTCCGCTGGTAATGCGTTCCATGCACCCACCACCTTCTGCGTAAAGAACTTTCCACACATATCCCCCCTAAACTTTTCCCCTTTCACTTTGAACTCGTGTCCCCTTGTAATTGAATCCCCCACCCTGGGAAAAAGCTTCTTGCTATCCACCCTGTCTATACCTCTCATGATTTTGTACACCTCAATCAGGTCCCCCCTCAACCTCCATCTTTCTAATGAAAATAATCCTAATCTACTCAACCTCTCTTCATAGCTAGCGCCCTCCACACCAGGCAACATTGTAGCAATAAAACAAAAATTCATAATATAAGATGCAGTTTGTGCTCTGATACAATAGCTGAAGCTTACGGAGAGTCATTTGTGCAGGATAATATTCCAAGATTTTAATATTGAAAAGTGATGATAAATTGTAGCAAATTTTGTTTCTTCCAAGTGGAGGTTCTAGTTCATGCCAATTTTTGATCCACAGTGCGTCAGGTCGTTCTGGCTGACGCTCAGACTTCTGGATTCTGTCAAACAATTATTTCGTTGCTGCAGTTTACAAAAGAGCAAGAAAAAATTCCCAAATAAGCTTTTGTAAAACATTAAAAACCATAATATTCATAGGTTCATTGTACAGTCTTATTTTGTTGGTTAAAGATTAAATTCAACATTTTCAAATGTTTAGAGCTGGTGGCGTGAAATGACATTTGCAGTATTTTGTATAGTAACATGAAATCAATCTTAAAAGTATTTGTAAGGATTTTCTTAGAAAATGTTTTTTGTATTCCTGCTTATTTTAAACAATTGAAAATATCATCTCAATTTCAGTCATAACTGTACACAATTAGTTCATATGTGATCTTGAAAAAAGACAGGGATTTACTTCTTTTAATAGTTAAAAATGTTGACTATGTTAACAATTTCAACCATTACCATTATTTTGCAAATTGCTAATGTTGAATGTACTACAAATGCAATAGTGGAAAAACTAGAAAACGAAGATTGAAAGTAAACAGAAATGTTTAATAAAGCTATCCAACAGCGTTTCCAACATATGGCCCGCTGATGTAAACTGTACCCGGGGCTGTTCCTCATCCTCCCCAGGGGTCCGTGACTGGAGATGAGAGATTCCGCATTGTCCGACGGGCTTTTAAGAAAGATCGCAAGTCAGTTTCACAGCTGACAGATCCTGACATCGGTTTCTGAATTTTGGACAGATCTGGAGTTTTCCGGCGACCTTTTAAAAAAAAACTCCAAATCTGCCCGAAGTTCAGGATCTGTCAGCTGTGAAACTGATTTGAGATTTAAAAGAAAACTGATGAACCATCTGCTGAGCGCTCCAGCTCTCTGCAACTGTCAGAGAGACACGGAAAAGGGAGGGGGGGGGGGGGGGGGGGGAGGGGAAGAGAAGAGAGAATGGGAGAGATAGAGAGATATGCTGAGACAGAAGGGGGGGGGGGGGGGTGGAAGAAGGGGACGGAGAGAGGAGGGAGAAAAGGGAAACAGAGAGGGGGGGACGGAGAGAGGGAGACGGGGGGAAGCGGCAGAGAGAGAGTGGGGGGAGCGGCAGCAGAGAGGGGGAGGCGGCGGCAGAGAGGGAGAGGGGGGAGGAGGAGGGGGAAGAGACACACACAGAGAGAGGGAGAGAGACACAGAGAGAGGGAGTGTGTGAGATCAAGAACACTCCTGACAAAACGACATCTATCCAGAATACTCTGCACCACAACAAAAGTGCAGGCAAACATTGACTACTTGTCCAAGCAAAAAATGCCATGCATCTCACTAAATCAGTGTCCAACATAGTGACCATAAAGTAAGTCAATAAATTAGACTCATTTAATGCTTCTTCACAAAAATGCAGCTTTGTTGTTGTTCTGATTAATAAGATAAATTTTAATGCCTTTATTTTTCCGAAATTCTCTCAGCAGCCCACGTAAGACAAAAACTGTAATGTGGCCCCCGCGTGAAAAGGTTGGAAAACCCTGCTATACAATAAAAGAATCAATATTGTGCAATTAAACAGATCATGGAAATAGCAATAATTACACAAAATCTTTACCTTAACACATAGTGCAACCTAACAATACTAATTGCTTAGTAACCTGTGGAATATCTACTCATACAAATCAAATGTTACAAAGAATTGAGATAGAAACATAGGAGCAGGAGTACGCCATTCAGCCCATCACGCCTGCTGCTATTCCATTAGATCATGGCTGATCATCTACCTCAACGCCACTTTCCCACGCTCATTAGTATCCAGATATCTATCGATTTCTGTCTTGAACATGCTCAATGATTGAGCTTCCAAACCCCTCTGAGGTAGAGAATTCCAAAGATTCACAACCCTCACTGAAGAAATTCTTCCTCATCTCAATTTTAAATGGCCTACCCCTTATTCTGAGTCTATGTCCTCTAGTTCAGCCAGGGGAAACATCCTATCTACATCCACCCTGTCACATGCTGTAAAAATTTTGTATGCTTCAATGAGATCACCTCTCATTCTTTGAAACGCTGGAGAATACAGGCCCAGTCTCTTCAATCTCTCCTCATAAGACAATCCCACCATCCCAGGGATTAGTCTGGTGAACGTCCGTTGCACTCCCTCTATGGCAAATATATCCTTCTTTAGATGAAACGACCAAAACTGTACACAATACTCCAGGTGCAGTCCCTGCTCGATACAATTGCACCAAGACTTCTTTACTCCTGTACTCAAAATCCCTTGGGATGAAGGTCAACATACCATCTACCTTCCTAACTGCTGATGGCCTATAAATAATTCCCACCAATGTTTGCTGCCCCTTGCTGTTTCTTAGCTCCAGAGATTACCTTTGAGGTTCTGCTTTTTAATTTAGACCCTAGGTGCTCATACTCCCTATGCAGAACTTCTTTTCTAGTCCTATATATGTCTTTGGTATCCATGTGGACCACGACAACTGGATCCTTCCCCCTCCCATTGCAAGTTCCTCTCCAACCCTAAGCAGATGTCCTGAACCCTGGCACCGGGCAGGCAACGCAGCCTTCTGGACTCTCGTTCTTGGCTGCAGAGAACTGTGTTTATCCCCCTGATTATAGGGACCCCTACTATCATGACATTCTTATTTACTCTTCACCCCCGCTTGAATGGTGTCATGGTCAGTTTGCTCATCCACCCTGCTGCCCTCACTTTCATCTATACAAGCTGAAAGAACCTCAAATCTGTTGGACAATTACAAGGGTTGAGGCTCCTCTACCACTTCTTTCTGGATCCTTTTACCTGCCTCACTTAGTCACACGCTCCTGTCCCTGACCAAACCAGAAGACACCATCCTACGAGGATCAACATTAACTGACAATTTCTCGAATATTTTCTTTTTAAAAAGCAAATGCTTATGGCACTTGGTATGGGGCAGGTGGAGGAGAAAGCATGTAAAGAACAGGCTTGATGAAGCTAACTATTCAGACCATACCCCTCAACTGTCCCAATCTAATTCAGTTGCCCCAGTTCTGTAGGTAGTTTCAATCCTGTCTTGTTCCAACTTTGGAGCCGAGTTCCAGAACGTTATTATTTCCTTCAAAGTTAAAACTACTGGTCTTTAGGATTATGACTGAATGATCTTCCTTGTATCTGGACATTTTTATCTTCACTTGGGGAAAAATATTACATTTAAAATACGCATTCTATTACATTTTCTACAAAGAAAAACTCACCACAATTTCCTTGATAACCAGAACAAAGTATTCTTACCACTGAAAGTTAGCAAGAACGATCTTGGATTCTGTAGATAAATGTTAAGGTTTAAACAAAGCCCTAGGTCTAAATACAGCAACTTACCAGTCAGGAGTAACAGATCTAAATACGTTATCTCACCCACTATTAGCTGCTGCAGCATTTTGATAAAACTTTTCAATGCAGGCTCAGGCATTTTAGAATTAACATTTTAGACAATGTGGCATATGAATTGCTAGTTATTAAAACATAGTATAGCTGATCTCAACTGTGGCAACAGTTTGGGCACAACAGTCCTCAATGCCCCAGGTTATGGAGGAGGAAGGAAAATCAGTCTGATCCTGATCGCTATCCACAGAATTATAGAATTATACTGTCCTTTCACTTGCATCAGCTCTCTGAAAGAGCAATCCACTTAGTCCCATCCCGTACATGTAAAACTGTATTTTTCAAATATTTATTCACTTCCCTTATAAAAACAATTAAGAATTCTGTTTTCATCAATGATTTTGATAAGGTATTCCATATTTTAATAACATGCTCCATATTACAAAAAACACTCCCACCCTCTCTCCCTTTCTTCTTTTATCATTTGTTCATGGGATGTGGGCCTTGCTGGAAAGGCCAGTATTTATTGCACGTCCCTAATTGTCCTTGAAGGTGATTATCATGCAGACCCCCACCTGCCAAGAATGAGGCATATTAATTTTGTCATATGAACAGTGATTTTAAACTGTTGCTGGAGCGAGAAAATGACTTGTTAAACATATCAGCCGTGGCTGGAAAAAGCATTTAGAACAAAGAACAAAGAAAATTACAGCACAGGAACAGGCCAGCCCTCCAAGCCTGCGCCGATCCAGATCCTCTATCTAAACATGTCGCCTATTTTCTTAGGTCTGTATCTCTTTGCTTCCTGCCCATTCATGTATCTGTCTAAATACATCTTAAAAGACGCTATCGTTGCCCGCGTCTACCACCTCCGCTGGCAACGCGTTCCAGGCACCCACCACCCTCTGCGTAAAGAACTTCCACGCATATCCCCCCTAAACTTTTCTCCCCTCACTTTGAAATTTAAATACTCATAGGCAGTGCTTGTGGAGGCAAAGAACCATTCCCTGACACATTCAATCCACAATGGACTTTGATCACCAGACATTGAAGGTGAGAAGTTCACATTTCAGGATAACTGCTAAGATTGCCAAATCCACACACACGTGGTCAAACCAGTTAGTCACATGACTAACCTTCTGGGCAACCTGAGTTTTTTTGAATTGTACAGAGAGTTTGAGAGAGAGAGAGAGAGAGAGAGAGACAGACAGACAGAGTTTGCTCCTGGACTGTAAAGACCTCTCCTGGCTGGTTCACCACAGCCTCGCCTGTCTTTTTCTCACGGAACCCAAATCCACTGAAGACGTGAACCTCAGGAGGAAAGTCTCCTACATCGAACAAGGATTAAGAATAATACTAGCCCCAACAAAAAGACCTACCTACAATCAAGGACTCTACAGCGAGTTTGAAGAACAGTAACCAAAACCATCTTCAGATATTGCCTCAACTTTTCCATTTTATTTCTTCTGCTCTTTTCTGTCACTATCTGCATGTGTGTATCGCATATGCATGCTAGCGTCACATATCTGTAGGTGTTAACCGAATTAGAGTTTATGTTTAGTAAAGTTCTACCTTTCTTCTTTAAACCTAAGAAAAGCAGTTTGGCTTGTTTCTTTGCCTTATAATTGGAAAGCAAGTGAACAAGAATTCACCAAGGGGGAGCTAAAAAAGGTGTGTTTAAATAAAACCCTGTTACAGTAAGACCAGGTGAAAAGCTGTGAGGGAACCTAGACCCCTTTCTCACCTGGTAGTAACAGAAATTTAGGGGCTACCATCCTGGATTTGACCCACAGACAAAGGAGAAATTGGAAGTGGGAAGCCAAATTGTTCCCAATCAAAAAGAGAAAAGATTTCAATACAGGTTTTCTTGTGGTTGTGTGTGCTAGAATATGAACATATCTGCAACTGAAGCGAGTAACTCCCCAAGGCAGGGTGAAGTAACTTGGGATAAGTTAAAAGCACTGACTATGGAAGAGTTGACGAAAATGGCTGTGCAGTGTGGGATCACTGTACGTGGCAAGGCTAGGAAGTCTAAACTCCGAAGACGAGTGGCCAACCATTTTTTCCTTGAATCTGAAAAAGCAGGGTTAGAAGTAGACTCCGACAGGTTATTGCTAGCAAAGCTACAATGAAAAGAAACTTGAACTAGAGAGGAGACACAGACAGACCGGGGGGAGGGGGGGGGGGGGAAAGAGAGAAGGGGGGGGGGGGGAAAGAGAGAGGAGACACACACAGACCGGGGGTGGGGGGGGGGGGGCGAGACACAGACCGGCGGGGGCGAGACAGAGAGAGACACACACAGAGAGAGAGACACACACAGAGAGAGAGACACACACAGAGAGAGAGAGACACACACAGAGAGAGAGAGACACACACAGAGAGAGAGAGACACACACAGAGAGAGAGAGACACACACAGAGAGAGAGAGACACACACAGAGAGAGAGAGACACACAGAGAGAGAGAGAGACACACACAGAGAGAGAGAGA
>NC_090379.1:48897828-49075328 GCF_036365525.1 Heterodontus francisci | reverse complement strand
TGCGGGAGTTAGCACAGGCTGCCCAGTTTGAAAGCGAAGCAGAGGACGTCCCTGATGGCTACTATTTAAAGCATGAGCTATGGATGAGGAAATGGTACTCTCCTCACAGAGCAAGGAGTGGACAGTAGTTCACTAGTTAGTGGTGCCGCAGAGGTACCAGAGAGAAATATTAAGGGCCCACGAGACTACAGTGGCTGTACATGCTGGTATACGAAAGACCAAAACTCCACAAAGATGTGGTGGAATACTGCAGGAGTTGCCACATGTGCCAAGTTGAGGGGAAATCCCAACCTACAGTGAAACCTGCACCCCTAAGTCCTGTACCAGTGTTAGGAGGACCCTCCAGCAGAGGGCTGGTTAACTGTAAGGGACCCCCGCTGAGAACAAAAGGGGACAGACAGGCACAAGGCTGGCAAACGTTTAGAAGGGAAGGGGAAAAAGCGACCAAGGGCAGGTTAAAGGAAGTCCAGGTGGAATCCCAGATGAAAACCCCATCTGTCCAGTCAGCCAACCCGAAAAAATTCGAAAAGTTAGACCCCACATCCTATGTAAATGCAGACACTAGAAGCACCCCATCCGATTTGCTGACCAGCATTTAAAGGAACCTGCAGAGACAAAGACCGACCTCTAGGGGGCAGGGAAAACGCAAGGGTGATGCACCACCTAGTCGAAGTGCCACAGAGGAGAGCAGTAGAGTCTGCACAGATACCTGCAGGCAGGAGTGTCCTCTGGACAAAGGGATTAGCAAAGAATCACTCCCCACAGTCAGAAAAAAGAGAAGCACCCATTCCCCTGAAGTCAAAAGCCTTTGCATGACTCAGCAAAGCACTGAAAAAGAGTTCAGGATAGACCTATCCAGCACTGACTCTAAGGAAAAAAATTCCAGCTTAGGGCTAATTAAATGTAACCCCGCTCTGTGCTGACCTCAACAGGAACAAAGACCCTAGGCAGTCATCGAAATGGGCAAACTGAAACAACTTCCCCAAAACCACATGTTTACTGAGACCCCCCAATAGAAGGCAATTAAAACAGCACTAGCAGCAAGAAAAGACAGGCTGTAATAAGTTTAGGATTTATAAATTAATGTGAACAAATGAGAGAGAGAGAGAGAGAGAGAGAGGCATGCTTTTTTCCTGTATCTTATACTTTCTCTCTCGACCCTTTTTAATGAATGCACTTTCTCAAATCGCATTTCATTCCACTGGGTGTGGAGGGGTCATGCAGACCCCCACTTGCCAAGAATGAACCATATTAATTTTGTCATATGAACATTGATCTTAAACTGTTGCTGGAGAGGAAATGACTTGTTAAACAGATCAGCTGTAGCTAAAAATAACATTTACATATAACAAGACAGTGCTTGTGGAGACAAAGGACCATTCCCCGACATATTCAACCCACAATGGACTTTGATCACCAGACACTGAAGGTGAGGAAGTTCACATTCCAGGATGACTGCTAAGATGGCCAAATCCACAAACAGACATGGTCAAACCAGCTAGTCACACTAACCAGTTAGTCAGCCTAACCTACTGGGCAACATGAGTTTTTTTTGGATTGTAGAGAGTTTGAGAGAGAGAGAGAGAGAGAGAGAGAGAGACTGTTTGCTCCTGGACTGTCAAGACCTGTCCTATCTTTCCCACGGAACTCCAAATCCACTGAGACGTGAACCTCAAGAGAGGAAAGTCTCCTACATCGAACAAGGTTCAAAAAGAATACTAGGCCCCAAACAAAAAGCAAGACCTACCTACAATCAAGGACTCTACAGCGAGTTTGAAGAACAGTAACCAGATCCATCTTCAGATATTGCCTCAAACTTTTCCACATTATTTCTTCTGCTCTTTTCTGTCTCCATCTGCATGTGTGTATCGCATATGCAGGCTGAAGTGGGCACGTCTCGTATCCGTAGGCGTTAACCAAATTAGAGTTTAAGTGGGGCGGCACAGCGGTTTAGCACTGCAGTCCTCACAGCTCCAGTGACCCGGGTTCAATTCTGGGTACTGCCTGTGCGGAGTTTGCAAGTTCTCTGTGACCGCATGGGTTTTCGCCGGGTTGCTCCGGTTTCCTCCCACAGCCAAAGACTTGAAGGTTGATAGGTAAATTAGCCATTATAAATTGCCCCTAGTATAGGTAGGTGGGTGGGGATGTGGTAAGGATGTAGGATTAGTATAAATGGGTGGTTGATGGTCGGCACAGACTCGGTGGGCTGAAGGGCCTGTTTCAGTGCTGTATCTCTAAATAAATAAAATAAAGTTCTAACGTTTCTTCTTTAAACCTAAGAAAACCTGTTTGGCCTGGTTTATTTGCCTTATAATTGGAAAGTAGTGAACAAGGATTCACCAAGGGGGAGCTAAAAAAACCAGTGTTTTTAAAATAAAACCCTGTTTATGGTAAGACCAGTGAAGGCCGAGAGAGATCTCTAGACTCCTTTCTCACCTTGTAGTAACAGTGGTGCTGAGCCACCTTTTTGAACTACTGCAGTTGGTGTGGTGCTAGTACACCCACTGTGCTGTTCAGTAGGGAGTTCCAGGACTTTGACCCAGTGACAATATATTTGCAAGTCAGGATCGTGTATAACTCTGAGGTGGTGGTGTTCCCACATGCCTGCTGCTGCTGCTGTACTTCTAGGCTAGTAGAGGGTGAGAGGGTCTGCTAAGTGCTGTTGAAGAAGCCTTTGGTGAGTTGCTGCAATGCATCTTGTCGATGATACACACTGCAGCCACAATGTGCCAGCGGTGGAGGGATGAATGTTTAAAGTGGTGATTCGGTGCCAATTAAACAGACTGCTTTGTCCTGGATGCTGTCAAGTTTTCTTGAGTGCTGTTGGAGCTGCTCTCTTCCAGGCAAATGGAGAGCATTCCATCACATTCCTGACTTATATCTTGTAGATGGTGGACGGCATTGGGGAGTTAGGTGGGGTGTTATGCACCACAGAATTCCCAACCTCTGACCTACTCTTGTAGCCACAGTATTTACGTGGCTGGTGCAGTTAAGGTACTGGTTTTAGGTGATCATGAATTGATGTTCCCTAATTATCAGCCGAAGTGTCAGCCTTGGCTCAATGGTAGCACTCTTACTGGAGGCAGAAGGTTGTGGGTTGAAGCCCCATTCCAGTGACTTGAACACAATCTAGGCTAACACTTCAGTACAGTAGACTGCAAGTGCTGCATTCAGAGATACCATCTTTTGCACAAGATGTTATTGAACCAAGGCCCTGTATGCACTCTTCGGTAAATGTAAAACAGCTCACAACCAACACCATCAAAACAGATTATCTAGTCATCTATCTCCATAGAAAAAATTACAGCACAGAAGGAGGCCACTGAGCCAGTGTCCATGCCGGCCAAAAGAAAACTAGCCACCCCCAACCTAATCCCACCTTCCAGCACTTGGTCCATAGTCTTGCAAGTTACAGCACTTCAGGTGCAAGTCCAGGTACCTTTTCAAAGAATTGAGGGTTTCTGCCTCCACCACTGTCCCTGGCAGCGAATTCCAGACACCCACCACCCTCTGGGTGAAAAAGTTTTTCCTCGTACTCCCTCTAATCCTTCTACCAATCACCTTAAATCTGTGCCACCAGTATTGTTGTTTGAGACACCTTGCTGTGTTCAGATTGGCTACCACACTTCCCCATATTACAATGATCACACTTCACGGCTATTAATGTCCTTTGTTCTTATTAAAACCACAAGCCCCAAGTTTTCTAATCATTCCGTAATCAAAGCCTGCCATCCTGGTTATCTTGCTGGATCTATTATGCTAAAATCTTTCCATGGCCTTGACATCTTTTTTAAACAAAGGTGTTAAAAAGTAGACAATATTCTAACTATGGTCTAACCAATGATTTATATAAAGTTTGCAATATCACTTTTGTACTCTATTCTTACTCATAAAACCTTATATATGTGCACAAATCATTGAAGGTGGCAAAGGAGTACAAAAGCAAGGGAATTTATGATGAACCTTTATAAAACACTGGTTTAACTGCAACTGGAGTATTGTACAATTCTGGGCACCACACTTTAGGAAGATAATGTTTATTAAATTGTTCTTGTTTCTGAATCTGCAAGACTCTCTGGAAACAGATTATGCAAAATATATGGATATTAAATGGGAACAGAACTGTGTTTGGTTGAGATGTCTGCTATATCTGAATAAAATGCCAATACTCATTAGCCCCAGCCCCTCCACCCAACAGGAAGAGGGGAGGGGGTGGGAGGGGTGGTTAATTTTGTCATATGAACATTAATCTTAAACTGTTGCAGGAGCAAGGAAATGACTTGTTATTTTCAGCAATACTAAAAGGACATGAGTGAACCAGATGGGTTTTTACGACAATTGATTATAGTTTCATGGCAACATTACTGAGACTAGCTTTCAATTCCAGATTTTTGTTAATTAATTGAATTTAAATTCCACCAGCTGCTGCAGTGAGATATGAACCTGAGGCCCCAGTGCATTAGCCTGGGCCTCTGGATTATCTCAGTGACATTACCACAACATCACAGTCACCCCTTCTCCATAGAGTGCGCTGTTGGATGTCGTCTCAGATGGCAATTAAGTAGAAATCACAGAACTGACAAGAATGTGCCTTGCTGTAAAAAAAAAATCCTTGAAAAACTTGCACCCCGTTACATGATGTGTAACTGGAATTTTAATGGCGTATTAAGTTCATATTTACTGCTGAAAACCCTCTTTGGCCCTGAAAAACAAATTTAATATTTGTGGAATGTCAAATTTCTCCATTATGATTAAAAAATTATTTAAAATAATTTTTAAAATGTTATGACATTTCAGCTTCCATCTTAATCCCATGTGTATGTCCCAAACATTTATTTTGCTCCCTGTAAAATTTAATTAAAAGTGAAGGATAATGAGTTCATTTTGCTTACTCGTTTGCTGTCAGTGAGAATACTTGAATGTGACTGGATGCTTACCCTACTTAAAGACATAATTGATAAACAACTGGAGATCTCCTCGACAGCGCCAGGTTCAAACTGACGTCAGGAAAGGGGAAATGTACACCACAGAGACTGACAGATCTTTGTGGGCAGCTTTTTCGAGGTCAGCGGCAAGTTCCATTGCTTTGCTGTTAACTGCAAAATCCAGTAATGTGCCTTAGACTCACAACCAGAGGACATAGTTTTTCCTCTGTCACTACCTTTAATTGTCTTAAACACATCAATTAGATCTCCCCTTAATCTTCTATACTTAAGGGAATACAAGCCTTGTCTATACAATCCATTTTCAATTTCATCCTTTTAGCCCTGGTATCATTCTGGTAAATCTGTGCTGCATCCCTTCCTTCCATGGTCAATATATTTTTTCCTGGGGGTGGTGCCCAGAACTGAATTCAGTACTCTTAAATGCAGAGCTTTGTAATAACCAAAACATAACTTCCACCCTCTTGAGATAATGATCAATATTCCACTAGCCTTTTAAATTATTTTCCTGTCCAATAGCTATTTGCACCCTTAAAGTCTTTCTGCGACTTCACAGTTCCGAGCTTCTCGTCATTTAGAAAATACTCTGATCTATCTTTCTTAGGTCCAAAGTGGATGACCTTACAACACTTCCCCACACTGAACTTTATCTGCCAGCTGTGCCCACTCACAAACTAGCAATATCCCTTGGCAAATTTTTGCTCCCATCTACACATTTACTGTGCCACCTAACTTGGTGGCATCAGCAAGGTTGGATATATGGCTTCCTAATCCTTCATCTAAGTAATTTATAAGTAGAGTATAAAGCTGAAGCCCCCATACAGATCACTGGGGACACGCATTTATAATCTTAAAGAATAGATATTGTGAATTGAGCAGTATGTTCTGGGTCAATGTAACCAGTCACAGTATTGATTAGATCCTTTGCTCTGAATTATTATTCATTCTTAATAATGGAGCTAGCTACCACATTTTAAGATAAAATACTTTGATACTGAAGACTGTGCAACACAGGCAGCATAACAAGATGTCTTTGTTTTAGAGTTATTCAGCGAGAAACAGTTAACTAATCATTTTCAATAAAGAAACATGGGAAAATGCAGTAGTTTTACTGAGTAGATTTTGCATGCTTTTGAATCTATACTGAGAGATGCAAGATTCATCCTTTAAAGCAGAAAGTTAGTAGATAGTAAGAAATTATTTTGGAGAAGTTTCTGCCCACATTAGTATATGAATATATGTGTCAAAACACACAGGTTTAAAAAGATCACCATGTACCTCTATATTACAAATTATTTTCTGTGGGTTAAATAGTAAGGAAAAGGCAAAATACTCTAGTTAGTAAAAAGCATTATTTTTAAAAATTATCCCACAGGTCATTTAGCAATTAGTAAAATGTACATCTATATATAAAGCACTTTATAAATTGTCAGTTTCAATAAATGTTACATAGCATAGAATGCTGAAGTCAAGACAGATGGATTGAAAGCACTCAATCAAATCCATGCCCTTCTCCAAAACTGTATTTGAGATGTGAAGGTTTGAATTTGTTTGTCATAATAGGAAGTCAATAAGAATCTACTGCTCATATATACTGAGCTCTGTATTCCTGCAGCATTCCTTACAATATGTAACAGGGTTAAGACATAAAAACAAGGGGGGGAAAATATAGACAGGAGTAGCAGTGTCTTATCTGAAGCCAGCAGTAATTAAGTGCGACAAACAAAAGCATTTTAAAACACAGACCTAATTCTGGCAGAAAAAGTCCTTGCAAGGAAATGACAGTGAAAAAGATAGCAAGAAATAGTCATTTTCCAATGGAACATATGAGTGCAAGTAATTGGCATCAATAAAAATCATTTTAGTTAATAACAGAAATGTAAGACATGTCTGTTTATAGGATTCTTCAGTCCAGACACTGCCACTGATATTGACTTGTAAAAATGCATACGGCTTACTTGAAAAGGATCTTCAGTAGCCTTGCCACTTGTGTTAAGTACATTCAAAGAGTTGGCACGCTTCATGCTGCAACCATGTCAGTGACATGCAAGGATAAACCAATCAGAATTACTGCAAAAAGCTCAGTGACAAAAAGAATAGATTTTAAAGCACAGTAACTTATTCTATCCTCACCTAACACACAAAATGCGTTTCCTGGTAGATTTTGAAATCACAGATATTACACAAGAAAGAAATCACAAACTATGGCAAAATAATCTGGTTTTGAATCACTTCCATTCTCACTTATGCATAAGATCAATTTCTGCTTGTATTTTCAAAGTGGAATAGATTTTCTTTGGCTCAGTGTATAAATTAACTGCTGTATCCATACTACCATATGTGACAGATATTAATAAGATTCTTATTGAAACAGACGAAATCTGAAATTCATCTCACAGTAATATCTAAATTTTGTTAAAAGCACCGACTATGCTTTCAGAACAAAAGGTTCTTCCTAAAACTGTTCTATTTCCCAGCATTCTCCATTTTCTCGAGAGCATTAATTTGGTAGGTTAATTTAACCATTGTTCTCTTTTGTTTGATTTTCTCTCTGAATCATGAAGTCTAAATATATTTTGCAGCTAATATGATTGATACAGATCACGAAAGTAAAAAAAAGAGCAAAAAGTAAAGCCAAAAAAAGTATTAGGTTTGCTCAGGCAGCATTGCGTCAAATCAACCCCAAATGGAATGTGGAAAACCTTTACCCAAACTTGCTCTAGTAGACTAACATCCAAAGATCCAGCCTGTGCAATCCTGAATAGCGCATCACACTACTATTCAGAATTCTACATTGAAACTATATGATCCCTCTTTGTTTATCATTTACCAAAATGTTTTATGCTGGGCCTTGTGCAGGCCTTTACACATACCTTGGAAACACTTCCTTGCTTCAAATTATTTCAAGTTTTCCCTGAGACAGCAAGAGTCAGAGCTACAGACCATTAACATTCCATGATCTAGAAGATTGGAAAGGCGCTTCAAACAAAACAATTATTTTTTTCCTCTGTTCATCCCAATGAAACAACTTGGATCTATGTGATACACCTTGCAGTCCAACTGTCAGCTTAAAAAAAAAACTCACCCAACTGAGACAAGGCAGTTTGATTGACAGGCTACTCTGAACTTGGATCTTGTTTAAAATACATCATAGAATACATTAGAATTGTTAACAATGCATTAATGCTTTCAGAGACAGCTGAATACAAATATGAACTCAGGTGATGTAATACTTTTTGTTGGAGTCTAAGGATTTTAATTCAGAAGTCAAATATGTTAAAAATCTATATATGTACATATGTTTTTTTTTACAGTAACAACTTCGAAAGATTATTTTCAACATCTTGTACTTAAAAGTCAAACTGCAGTTTTGTTTTAAGAAAAGTGTCAGCAATTTTAGAGTGCGTTTTAAAACAATTTCTTTTATCGTAACACTGTAAATCTACTTGAAACTTCCCCACATTAGGAATGATTAATTCCATTTTTTTCTACATTTTCTTGGCCACCTATTATCAGATTGGTTTAGGTTTTTACTTACAAGAAGCGGTAATCCCTTAGCTATCATTTCATTTAAATGAGCAATCGCAATAGCAAATAGCCCATAGATAAGTGCAGGTGTAAGATCTCAGGAACCCTGCAAAAAGAAAGCAGTCTGCTTTCAGTCAGACTTCGGGTATTTAAAATACTCAAGTACTTAAAATGACGAAGGGGCTAGACAGTGTACAGGGTTTTTGAATTAGATAAGTTAGGATGGCCAGGTTAGATTATAGGTTGTTTTGCCCCAGAGGATTACTGACCTTTGGAACAGGTTGCCAACACATGTGGTGTATGCGTATTTGCTGCAAATGTTCCAAAAGGAGCTGGACAAAGCCGACATCACGGTGTACAAAAAAGTAGGTGGATAATGTACCTTGCGATCGTAATTATCTCCTGGAAATTGTTTTTGATTGCCTTCGAGCAGGGGAGGAATTCCTCTGAATTCTTCCGCCACCCCAAATTGGCATAGGGTTTTTCTTCAATTTTTTTGCCCCTCATAGGAAAGTACATGCTTCTGGTATGTGGAGAGTTTGGTCAATTAGCTTTGGAAGAAGTTTAGTGGTTCTTCTCTTCTACCTTCCTAAACAAAAACTACCTTAATAAGATTTAAATACTGGGACAAAGTTTTTAATTCAACATGCAAAAGCAAATTACAGTGAACATTCTGCGCAATTTGATTTGATGAAAATATGATTTTGATTTGATTATAAATAGGTTACTTTTAATCAAATATTTAAGGCTGATTTTCTATTAAATCTATCAAAATAAAATAATGGTGATAAAATATTTATGACAGAAGGCAGTGAAAAATGTACATTTTAGCCAAGGGGAAATAAAAATACAATGTGCCCTTCCTCCCCAAATGTCAGAGAATTTAAAGGCACTGCACACTGGTACGAAGTCATAAAGACCAGAAAGGCATCAACTTTCTTGATTCCTGGTCCTCGCTGAGTTAATTTATCTTAACTGGGGGGAAGTGGGGGGGGGGGGGGGGGTGGTGGAGAGAGAGAGAATTTCTGTCACTGTTGTTACTCTTCGATTGCCGTCCAGTGACATCAGGTGTATGTACTGACATTCAGTAAAGACAGGATTAAGTATGGCTGCAATGCTCATCATAGCCAAATAATCCACTGCTATCATTGGAATACTTCATGTATTAAAAACAATAATTTGGGCAAAACAATAGAGGGTTACTTGAGTCTGTGTAATTGTCGCCATAGTGAGTCATACCATAAGCAGAAGAGGACACTGGGATAGAGTAATGTGCTTACCTAAAGGAAAAGGCATTTGAAGTTGTTTGGTTTCCTTACATGATCTTAACAATGTAAAGATCAGACAGTCATAAGCAATGAGTTTCATTCTCTGCCTAAATAATCTTAGCCCTCGCAGAATTAAAGACTACTAAAACCAGTGAGGAGGTTATGCAATCACAGGAAAGAAATAGGATACTCCAATTTTTTTTTTGAGATACAGAGCACAGAAACAGGTCCTTCGGCCCACCGAGTCTGTGCCGACCATCAACCACCCATTTATACTAATCCTACATTAATCCCATATTCCCTACCACATTCCCACCTTCCTTCAGTTCTCCTACCACCTACCTACACTAGGGGCAATTTACAATGGCCAATTTACCTATCAACCCGCAAGTCTTTGGCTGTGGGAGGAAACCGGGGCACCCGGCGGAAACACACGCAGTCACAGGGAGAACTTGCAAACTCCGCACAGGCAGTACCCAGAATCGAGACCGGGTCGCTGGAGCGGTGAGGCTGCGGTGCTAACCACTGCGCCACTGTGCTGCCCTAATTCACCCACTCAATCCAATTCTGGTCATTAGTTCTATGTAGTATTATGATCAGAAAGTTAAAAAGAGGCATGGCCTAATAGTCTGCTCGTATATAGTGATAAGTAGTGAACAAATGTGGAAAAACAGGGAGGAAAGGAGGAAATTAGATTAGATTAGTATTTTATGCAACTGCTATCCTCATTGAGAATTCAGCACAGAAGAGGGAGCATACTTTGACCTTTCAATCTTTATAATTTAGTGATATGCCATGGGATACAGTTAATCACAGTCAACAGTAAACCTGCGTGTCACAGTCCTGTATTTAACAATATATTTATTGGATAAAGAGTAAAAAACCTAATTTCCAAACTCAGTATCAACGAGGGTTACTTTACAAATTAAATATGTAATTTCTTTAATTGCCACAAGTGGAGATAAGAAACAATTGAAAATTATTTGTCAGTATTCCTATATGCCACCTTCTGAATAACGTATAACAGAACTTCTAGTTCCTATGTACAGCAGCAGCCCCAACATAAAAAAAGACAATGACTTATTGAGAATAAAGGGGTGGGGCGGGGAAGGGAACAAAGAAAGAGAGGTATGTGGAGAGCAGGAATGAATTAAATAGCTGGAAAATAAATTACACAATGTAAGAGTAATGGAAGAGCAGCAATTATATATCCACTAAATGTAATTCTGCTTAGTCACACGAAACAGATCTTCTAGTGTGACAAATAATGTTTAATGCTGCATTCACACTACACTATAAACCTGCTCTTATGTGCCACTACTCTGCTTTCAAATGGCTCATTTCATTCACAATGAAGATGGTTTTAGAATACAGTGGGTATAGCAGTGATGTAAACTAGACACCGTTTTGGTTCTTTATTAGCTGGTTGCTGAATATTTTTCAGCTAAAACATATACACAAGCAAAGTTTAATTCAAGAGATGTTAACACATTCTGTTCATACAACTAATGCCATAATGAACCAGGAATGTCTAATTATTTAGCGCAATAAGCATGTTAATTTACCAAATGAATGGTAAGCTATCCTTACCATGAAAACAGTACAAGTTCCTTTTTACTAGAAATATTGACCATAAACAACAAACAATTGAGACAAACACTAATACAGAGGTGAAGGTACCAGATTACTTTTCTGGGTCCAGCATGGATTAATCTTAAAGACAGGGAGAAGGCAAGTAGACTAAATGCAGCATTGTTCACTTCAGTAGTAGTATCCATCTAGTTGTGCCCAAGGAACTTCACTTTAAGGCTCTTTTCTGAATGCATCATAAGGGATATGGATAGTTGAGGTTATTCTAAGACAGAATGAAGTATTGTTGGAGGAATACCTGTGCAAATACTATATCTAAACTGTATTTAGAAATCTCATTTACAAAAGCAATTTAAATCTACAGAATGGCAAAATGTCTCAACTCATGGAAAAGGCCAAGATTGCAAAAAGTGAACAAAATACAAACCTACAAAATTAAAACACAAGTAAGCATAACTGTAATCAAAAGCTTTTCTTTTGAAATATTGTGTTGCCTTGTTGCAAAGAAACTGAACAAACTAGTAGTCTCAATACAATTAGAATGGGTTCATTTTCCCTCTCAATTTAGTAAAATAAATCAAAGACCACATTATTACTGATGAGCAAATAATTTTTGCTAACAAATAGCACTCCAGCATGCATGTATATAAATAGGAAACTACCTGCTTATTCCGTTCCCTGGGAGTACAAACCTTTCAGCATCATTGAAATACAGATGCACTGAGTTAAAAATACACAAGCCTGAGGTTAATATTAAAGTCATGTTTTAAATCTTCGCTAATAAGAGTTTTTTTTTTGGACAGTAATGAAATTAAGGTACATTCCCCAATAATCGAAAAAAACAGTTCAAAATTCTAATTTCACTGAGATTAACATTTTCGTCACACACTTATTTTTTATTTTTACACACCATCAGTGCACTTGACAAAATATGTTTAAAAGTTAATGCTGTTATGGCAAAATTTGCTTAGCAATAAAGAAGCAAATATGGGCATTTTTTTTTTAATACTGGGGAGAAAGGAAAACAAAGTCAGGGATCTTACTTGATCACTTTGCAGTTACTTTTCCTGTGAAGCCTGCACATGTGGATGTCAGGCAAGGAAAGGATTAGGCCCAGTCATGAGGTCTTTTATTGTTGAATAGTCTAACACTCACAGTCTGACATCATGCATGAACATTAAGACTACTTGGTAAGGTACCAGAGGGCTGCCAATATTGTGATCTGCACCCCCACTGTTAATCACCACTTTCAGGGGACGAAGGGAGGGAAAAGAAAGTTTGAAGGCGGCACTTTGACTACCTCAGACCTTTAACTTGCATCTGTTGGCGATTTAGCTTTAACTTTTGTCAAAATTGTCCACCTATATTAGTTGCTTTGAGAAGTTTGATTTTTTCCTAAAAAGTTTAACAAATCATAATACCAGATTAATTATCTGTAGCTGAAGACACATTTAAAGACACATTGTGGATAGTGCCGAAGGATGTTTTAGGTTACAGAGGGACATAGATAGGCTGCAGAGCTGGGCTGAGAGATGGCAAATGGAGTTTAATGCGGAAAAGTGTGAGGTGATTCACTTTGGAAGGAGTAACAGGATTGCAGAATACTGGGCTAATGGGAAGATTCTTGGTAGTGTCGATGAGCAGAGAGATCTTGGTGTCCAGGTACATAAATCCCTGAAAGTTGCCACCCAGGTTAATAGAGCTGTTAAGAAGGCATATGGTGTGTTAGCTTTTATTAGTAGGGGGATCGAGTTTAGGAGCCACGAGGTCATGCTGCAGCTGTACAGAACTCTGGTGCGGCCGCACCTGGAGTATTGCGTGCAGTTCTGGTCACTGCATTATAGGAAGGATGTGGAAGCTTTGGAAAAGGTGCAGAGGAGATTTACTAGGTTGTTGCCTGGTATGGAGGGAAGGTCTTACGAGGAAAGGCTGAGAGACTTGAGGTTGTTTCCGTCAGAGAGAAGGAGGAGAAGAGGTGACTTAATAGAGACATATAAGATAATCAGAGGGTTGGACAGGGTGGATAGTGAGAGCCTTTTTCCTCGGATGGTGATGGCAAACACGAGGGGACATAGCTTTAAGTTGAGGGGTGATAGATATAGGGCAGACGTCAGAGGTAGTTTCTTTACACAAGAGAGTAGTAGGGGCGTGGAACGCCCTGCCTGCAACAGTAGTAGACTCGCCAACTTTAAGGGCATTTAAGTGGTCATTGGATAGACATATGGATGAAAATGGAATAGTGTAGGTCAGAAGGTTTCACAGGTCGGCGCAACATCGAGGGCTGAAGGGCCTGTACTGCGCTGTAATGTTCTATGTTCTAAAGTAAATAAAAGTTATTTAACACGATCAGGGAACCAGAAAAAAAATTGGTGGACTTCATCACAGTTACATTGGTGTTATTACATTTTTGCAGCCTCCTTTGAGAAATGAATAAAGCAGAAATTTATAATTTTGCTCATCAGAACATTCTTGTCCCTTTCTGCACAAAGAATTGCATCACATACTTGGTTTGTTATATGTTTATTGGCAGCTTTAACTAGACAACGTAAATTTTCTTCATGTCTTGAAGGGCATGACTTTTGGCATTTGCTTTGTCCCTCAGCGGCCTCACTCTTCAATATCATGTTATGATCAAACAAATTGATGAAGCTTTTTTTTTTAAAAAATGACTGAAGTCAATAATAGAGACATGGAAATTCAATTATTTTCCTCTCCTGTCTTTCACACATACACCCAAATTCAACAACTGGCTTTAGTGTTCTGGCTGGGAAAGACGGCACTGAGTTATACAGAACATTACAATACAGAAACGGGCTATTTGATCCAACAGGTCGATTTCAGTTTATGCTCCACATGAGCTTCTTGCCACTGTACTGCATCACACCCTATAAACACAGATGGAGTTTTTTCACTCCTGATTACTATCAGCAACTCTTGGGAAAGTTTACATGTGCACATGCCACACTTATGTAGGCTCTCTTCCCCCAGGCCACTGATAGCAGGCTTGGCCATGAGGCCCTCTACTGTTAACCAACCTATTAACAAACAGCAAGAGGCATCACAGGCAAGTCCAATACTTCCCTTGGCTAGCATCCATAGATGGCATAAAAACAAAGTGCTGGAAATACTCAGCAGGTCTGGCAGCATTTGTGGAGAGAGAAACATAGTTAACATTTCAGGTGTGTGACAGTCATACATCTGAAGCATTAATTATGTTTCTCTCTCCACAGATGCTGCCAGACCTGCTGAGTATTTCCAGCACTTTCTGTGTTTATTTCAGATTTCCAGCATCCGCAGTATTTTGCTTTTTATCCATAGATGGCACCTTTTTATTTGAGGGCAGGAGATTTCAACAAGAGATCTGGATATTTTACGAATCTACTTTTTCAGATTTACAAACAGCTATCAAATGTATAATGCACTAGAAGCAAAAAATTATATTCCCAAATACCAATCACTAGCCCCAATCTGGAACCTAACTGCCCTGGCCCTTGTAATCAAGAGCTTCCCGCTGCCCCCCACCCCCACCCCAATGCGGAGCCTCTCCTCCAACTCAGACATTGGCCATTGCTCCCCTGGACCCCCATCACCCCACAATGAGCGTGGACTGGCCCACCCCACCCGCAAGTCACTACCACCTCCTCCTCCCCCATCGATGGCAGACCTCCTTCCCTTCCCCACCACCCCCCCCCCAGCCAATCTGTCCCCAGCACCCCCCACCCCCGATCATGGGCCTCTCAACTCAGCCACAATCGCGGACCTCCTCCCCTCAGTCCTGTCTGCTATCCAGGCTGTTCATTTGTTGGAGCTGCAAACATTCAGGGAAGAGTATTCCATCACACTCCTGACCTGCATCTTGTAGATGCTGGAAAGGCTTTGGGGAGTCAGGAGGTGACTCACTCACTGCAGAACACCCCGCCTTTGACCTGCTCTTCTAGCCACAGTATTTATGTGTCTTCAGCATTACAACAGGCATATCGTCAGGGCCTAGTACCTTTGTTGTATCCAGTGCGTTCAACTGTTTCTTCCTATCATGTAGAGTAAAATCAAAGTGAGAAGACTGGCTTCTGTAATGGTGGAGACAGATTGACACAGCACTTCAGGCTGAAGATGGTTGCTAATGCTTCAGCTTTTTCTTTTGCACTCTTGTGATGGGTTTCACCATCATTGAGAATAGGGAATTTCATGGAGCCTCCTCGTTAGTGGTTTAATTGTCCACCAGCATTCATGGCTGGATGTAGCAGGACTGCAGAGCTTTAATCTGATCTGTTGATTGTGGGATCGCTCAGATCGGTCTATAGCATGCTGCTTCCAATGTTTAGCATGCATTTAGTCCTGTGTCATGGCTTCACCAGTTTGGAATCGGCATACTCCTCATTGAACCAGGGCTGATCCCCTGGCTTGATGGTAATGATAGAGTTAGGGATATGCCGGGCCATGAGGTTACAGATTATGGTGGGACAGAACCCTGCTGCTTCCAATGGCCCACAGCGCCTCATGGATGACCAGTTTTCAGTTGCTAGATTTGTTCTGAATCTATTCCATTTCCCCCATTGATGGTGCCACACAACACAATGAAGGGTGTTCTCAGTGTGAAGGTAGGGCTTCATCTCCACAAGGACTGTGCAACAGCCACTTCTATCAATACTGTGATGGACAGATGCATGTGTGATGGGTAGATTGGTGAGTGCAAGGCCAGATAGGTTTTTCCTGGCTGCGGGCCCAGATGGCAGCTATGCCCTTCAGAACTTGGCCAGCTCTGTCAGTACTGGTGCTACTGAGCCACTTGATGATGGACATTTATGGCTAATACCTTCCGGGAGAGGAGGGCAGTCGAACCTCTTCCAGCACGCCGGAGTTTTGAAAAAAAAAGGCAAACAGTGACGTCAGAGGAGAGCAGCAAGGTGATTGTTTGGTGAGTAGCAGCTGTTAAAATATCCGAAAAAAGGGGCAAGTTTTTTTTGTTGGAAAAAAATCTCTGGTGATAAGGTGAGTACTACTAAAGTGTTCTTTAAGGACTCGAGATTGAAATGGGTAGAACAAGGCCCCTAGTATGATTAGTATTTTTTAATTAAGGGAGTAACTAATTAACCTAAGGGTAAGTCATGGCAGCAGAGCTCAGCCCCGTGAAATGCTCCTCCTGCGCTATGTGGGAAATCAGGGACGCTTCCAGTGGCCCTGGTGACCATGTGTGCAGGAAGTGTATCCAGCTGCAGCTACTGGCTACCCGCATTACGGAGCTGGAGCTGCGGGTGGCTTCACTGTGGAGCATCCGCGATACTGAGGAAGTCGTGGATAGCACGTTTAGTGAGGTGGTCACACTGCAGGTAATGGCTGCACAGGCAGAAAAGAGATGGGTGACCACCAGATGGAGTAGTAGGCGCAGGGAGGTAGCGCAGGAGTCCCCTGTGGCCATCCCCCTCTCAAACAGATATACTGCTTTGGATACTTTTGTGGGGGTGGGGGAGAAATGACCTCCCGGGGGAAAGCAGCAACAGCCAAGTTCGTGGCACCACGGAGGGCGCTGCTACACAGCAGGGGAGGAAAAGGGGTGGAAAAGTTATAGTGATAGGGGATTCTATCGTAAGGGGTGCAGATACGCGTTTCTGTGGCCACAAACGAGACTCCAGGATGGTATGTTGCCTCCCTGGTGCTAGGGTCAAGGATGTCTCGGAGCGGTTGCAGGACATTCTGAAAGGGGAGGGTGAGCAGCCAGGAGGTCATGGTCCATATTGGTACTAACGACATAGGCAGGAAGAAAGATGAGGTCCTGCAAAGTGAATATAGGGAGTTAGGCAGAAGGTTAAAAAGCAGGACCTCTAGGGTTGTAATCTCAGGATTACTCCCTGTGCCACGTGCTAGTAGAGGGATTAGGCAAATGAATGCGTGGTGTAGGCAGGAGGGCTTCAGCTACTTGGATCATTGAGATCTCTTCAGGTGCAAAGGTGACTTGTACAAGATGGATGGGTTGCATCTAAACTGGAGGGGGACCAATATTCTTGTGGCGAGGTTTGCTAGTACTACTCGGGAGGGTTTAAACTAGTCTTGCAGGGGTGTGGGACCCAAAGTAGTAGTCTCTCAGATGAGATAGTTGAGGCAAATGTAGAGGTTAAAGCAAGTCCAGTAGGCAGGCCGGGCAGGGGCAGGACAGGGAGCGTGGAAGGTCTGGTAGGCTAAACTGCATTTTACTTTATTGCAAGAAGCCTTACAAGTAATGCAGATGAACTCAGAGCATGGATCAGTACATGGGATTGTGATATTATAACTATTACGGAAACGTAGTGGAGGGATGGGCAGGACTGGCAGCTCAATGTTCCGGGGTATCGATCCTTCCTGCGTGACAGAGGTGGAGGTAAGAGAGGAGGGAGAGTTGCACTATTGATTAGGGAGGACATCACGGCAGTACTTAGGATATCCCGGGGCGAATGTCCAGCGAGGCCATATGGGTAGAACTTATAATTAAGAAAGGGGTGATCACTTTGATGGGATTATACTACAGGCCCCCCAATAGTCAGAGGGAAGTGGAGGACCATATATGTAGGGAAATCACAGATAGGTGTAGGAACTATAGGGTTGTAATAGTAGGTGATTTTAACTTCCCTAATATTGAATGGGACTGCCTTAGTTCTAAGGGATCAGATGGGGAAGAATTTGTTAAGTGTGTCCAGGATAGTTTTCTGAAGCAGTATGTGGATGGCCCTATTAGAGAAGGGGCTACACTCAATCTCCTCTTAGGAAATGAGGATGGGCAGGTAGTTGATGTCAGTGGGGGAGCACTTTGGGACCAGTGACCATAACTCTATTAGCTTCAAGATAGTTATGGAAAAGGATAGGACTGGTCCTCAGGTTGAAGTCCTAAACTGGGGGAAGGCTAATTTCGAAGGCAGACAGGAACTCTCAAAAGTTGAATGGGAGAGGATGTTTACAGGTAAAGGGACATCTGGCAAGTGGGAGGTTTTTAAAAGTGAGATAGGAAGAGTTCAGGGCCAGCATGTTCCTGTTAGATGGGAGGGCAAGGCTGGCAAGTTTAGGGAACCTTGGTTAACGAGGGATCTTGAGGGTCTGGTCAGGACAAAGGAGGAGGCATATGTCAGGTATAGGCAGCTGAGATCGAGCAAGTGAGTTCCTCCAGGAGTACAGGGGATGTAGGAGTATACTTAAGAAGGAAATTAGGAGGGCGAAAAGGGGCCATGAGATTTCCCCAGCAGATAAGATAAAGGAGAATCCTAAAAGATTCTATAAGTATATTAAGAGTAAAAGGGTAGCTAGGGAGAGTGTAGGTCCCCTTAAGGATCAGTGTGGCAATCTATGTGTGGAGCCACGGGAAATGGGCGAAGTCTTAAATGAATATTTTTCGTCTGTATTTACCGTGGAGAAGGTCATGGTAGCTAATGAGTTCAAGGCAGGGAACACCGATATCCTGGAGCATATCAACATTACAAAGGAGGTGGTGTTGGAAGTTTTGAAGCACATTAAGGTGGATAAATCCCCAGAGCCTGAGCAGGTGTATCCTGGGATGTTATGGGAAGCAAGGGAGGAGATTGCTGGGGCCCTGGCAGAGATTTTTGTATCATCGTTAGCCACGGGTGAGGTACCGGAAGACTGGAGGATAGCTAATGTTGTGCCTTTATTTAAGAAGGGCAGCAGGGATAAGCCAGGGAACTACAGGCCGGTGAGCCTTACATCAGTGGTGGGAAAGTTTTTGGAAAGGATTCTGAGAGACAGGATTTATATGCATCTGGAAAGGCATGGTCTGATTAGGGATAGTCAGCATAGCTTTGTGCGTGGGAAATCATGTCTCACGAATTTGATTTGCGTTTTTCGAGGAGGTGACCAAGAGGATTGACGTTGTCTACATGGACTTTAGCAAGGCCTTTGACAAGGTCCTGCATGGTAGGCTGGTCCAGAAGGTTCGAACACATGGGATCCAGGGTGAGCTAGCAAATTGGATACAAAATTGGCTTGGTGATAGGAGGCAGAGGGTGGTAGCGGAGGGTTGTTTTTCAGATTGGAGGCCAGTGACCAGTGGTGTGCCGCAGGGATCGGTGCTGGGCTCTCTGTTGTTTGTCATATATATTAATGACTTGGATGTGAATGTAAGGCGCATGATTAGTAAGTTTGCAGATGACACCAAAATTGGTAGTATAGTGGACAGTGAAGAAGGTTGTCTAAGGTTACAACAGGATATAGATCAACTGGGAAAGTGGGCAAGAGAGTGGCAAATGGAATTTAACGCAGACAAGTGCGAAGTGATGCATTTTGGGAAGTTAAACCAAAGCAGGACATATACAGTGAATGGCAGGGCCCTGGGGAGTGTTCTTGAGCAGAGAGACCTTGGCGTGCAAGTACATAGCTCCCTGAAAGTGGCAACACAGGTAGACAGGGTGGTGAAGAAGGCATATGGCATGCTTGCCTTCATCGGCCGAGGCACTGAGTACAAGAGTTGGGACGTCATGTTACAATTGTACAGAACGTTGGTTAGGCCGCATTTGGAGTAGTGTGTGCAGTTCTGGTCGCCGCACTACAGGAATGATGTGATTAAGCTAGAGAGGGTGCAGAAAAGATTCACAAGGATGTTGCCTGGTTTGGAGGGCTTGAGTTATAAAGAGAGATTGGATAGGCTGGGTCTGTTTTCCCTGGAGCGAAGGAGGCTGAGAGGGGACATGATAGAGGTATATAAAATTATGAGAGGCATAGATAGGGTAGATAGCCAGAGTCTGTTTCCCATGGTAGGGGTGACTAAAATTAGAGGGCATAGATTTAAGGTGAAAGGGAGGAGGTTTAAAGGGGATCAAAGGGGTAAATTTTTCACACAAAGAATAGTGGGTATCTGGAATGAGCTGCCTGAGGTGGTGGTGGTGAAGGCAGGAACAGCAGCAACATTTAAGAGGCATCTGGACAGGTACTTGAATGAGCAAGGCATAGAGGGATATGGAATTTATGCAGGCAGGTGGGATTAGTATAGATAGGCATTATGGTCGGCATGGACGCGGTGAGCCGAAGGGCCTGTTTCTATGCTGTACAACTCTATGACATTGAAGTGCCCCACCCAGTGTACATTCTGTGCCCTTGCTAACCTCATTCCCTCTTCCAAGTAGTGTTCAACATGGAGTAGTACTGGTTCATCAGCTGAGGGAGGGTAGTAGATGGTAACTGGAAGGAGGTTTCCTTCCCCATGTTTGACCTGATGCCAAGGGAATTCCTGGGGTCCAGAGTCAGTCAATGTTGCGGACTCCCAGGGCTACTCCTTTCTGACCATATACCACTATGTTGCCACCTCTGGTGGGACAGGACATACCCCAGGGAGTCTGGGACATTAGCTGAAAGGTATGATTCTGTGAGTATGACTATGTCAGGCTGTTTCTGGACTAGTCTGTGGGACAGCTCTTCCAATTTTGGCAGAAGCCCCCAGATGTTAATGAAGAGGGCTTTGCAGGGTTGACTTGGCTGGGGATGCCTTTGTTGATTCCAGGTGGTCTGTCTGGTCTTACTCTGATTATCGCTTTGCATGCATTAGGACTGTAAAGGATCAAAACTACTGCAAGCAGATGTCAATGCGCTGGTAGAATGGGCTAGTGTTTGGCAGATAATGTTTAACTCAGAAAAACGTCATACAATGCGTGCGGATAGGTCTAACGCTAATATACATATACAGGAAATGGGGTTGAAATTAGTGGTGAAAGAAAAAAGATCTGGGCATTATAGTGCATCATTCAAGGTGGGCATCATGCAATATAAGCCAGGGTATTTTCCAGACTGTTTCCCTTTTCCCCCCCCTAACATCCTGGGCTTTTTGCCTCTCCTAGGAGATTACATTAGCATGCTGCCCATTTGGCATGTCTCACTAAAGCTGGCCATCTCTGCAGCAAGACTCATTTTATTCATGACTATCCAGCTGCCTGTTAACAAGTTATCAGGCTAGTATATTTCTTGCAGTACAACAGTGACTGTACATCAAAAAATCTCTGTTGGCTGTAAGATGCTTTGGGACATTGAGGTCGTGAAAGGCGCAATATAAATGCAAATCTTTCTTTTTTCTTTCTAATAAATGAAGCCATGGCTGCCAAACTTTGTGTACAATTATTAATTAAACTTTCATGGTAACCAATACAATACTTACAATCCTGGCTTTATGCCAAAATCAAAAAGAAAATCACTAGAAATCAGAAAATTAATACTTACCCAGAATTCTTTGGCTCATTATCGCGTGGACTTCCACCTTTCAGTTTTCTGACTAGTTTTTCACTACTGCGTCTGATGGAAGCACGAAGTTTGCTGAAGGAGCCACTACGTTTCAGAGATCCAGTTCCATCCTGCAAACCAAATAATACAAAATGTCTATTTTAACCTGATCAGCAAAACCTTTGGAATAAGCCTAGACACTACTGAATAGGGATAGTTACTAATAAGTTTCATATTTCTCTGTAAATGAGATGGCCAGGGACCTACCAATTATCAATTTATATTTTTTTGATTTGAACCGATTACGATTTATTTTGTAGAGCCAAAATTCAATTAGAATTGCCACATTATGCAGTACAAGTTTCCTCAAAATAATTCCCTTTAGAAGACCTGTGTCAATTCAACCTACCAATTATTAAACTAAAATCAGTTGCCTACAATAGCCGTTCTAAGTCTAATCTGTTCTAACAAAAGATCATTGACCTGAAACATTAACATTGTTCCTCCCTCCAAAGATGCTACCTGACCTATTTCCAGCATTTTCTCTTTTTATTCTGAATCTAATCTATATACTGCACTATGTTGTAATGTGTACAATTCTTGTCTTTTTTAACCAAATACTGGTCATCAGCAGTTGTAAGTCACTAAATTGTAACGGTCAATATAATTTGTATTGTTCGTGATCCTTTTTATCCCAGTAATTAGGTGTCGAACATTCATCATTTTTATCAACATATTTGATAATGAATATAAACTATCCGACATCTCAGCCTTTTATTATACTGCATTGCTCATGGCATATCTCAAAAGACACTTATCACAGTTGGTGCTAAAAATTACTTCGTGAAATTAAATCATGCAATGCCAATTTAAAACATTTTAATTAAAAAACATAAAATTTCTAATTCAGGTTTGGTGTATTGTCTCAAACAAAACAAGTTATTTACCTTTCTAATGTAGTTCTGTACTTTTGTGCCTCAGAACACATTTACAGTGGTTATGATTACACATTTTAAATTCTAGCTAAAATGAATTACCAGCACCTTGGACATAGCAAGACCTTAATTTAAAAAGTTAGAACTGAACACCTCCCGTATCCAGTTGCACAGTATTACTTTATTAGATTTTTTCATGCTAGTACAGTACAATTACAAAAATGTAATGAGCTCTTACATTTTCTCCCCTCTCTCTAATCCTCAATGTACTGACTTTTACTGGAGTACAATTCCATATGCACCATGATCCCTCACTTGACTGGTCATTTATTAGGTGCACGCCTAGGAAAACACTGCTGACAAGCTATTTGACTGTAGAACGGATCACAGCTGAGTGAGATCCACACATAACTACTTTTCCAGAAAGGGGTCACTGGATCGCAATCAGCCACAGGAACCTGATGTTAACCTCCCTACACCAAGGCACTGAGGCCAACAGTGGCACTACAAGTCATGTCATGTCTGAAATTACTTAATTTAGCACAGACCAAGAATCAAACCTTGGACCTATTGGTTTGTATAATGTCACATTGGGTACTACCTTGATCTATTAAGGGCGAGCCCCACAAAATATTTCTTAACATGAAATATTCTAATCACTATGCCACATTTCTTCCCCCCCCAACTATGGTGAATGGTTAACAAAGATCGCCATGGATACCAAAATCCAGTTTCTTTATAGGAGAGGCCAAATGCAAATTCATACTAAGATTTTTATAATAATGCATTCAAGAGATTAAACATTACCAATGCATTATGACCTGGAATTTATTAATGCATCACTGCTATGTGGATACAACTACCCGAAAGAACAGGTGTCTCCAGTTTTGCATTTTGGCATATGACAAATACATTAACAGTACACTGCACAGTTCTGGTCTCCATATTACGAAGGACATAGAAGCATTGTAGACAGTGCAAAAAATGATTTATAAGGATGATACAAACTGAACTGAGAGGTTAGAACCATCAGGAAAGACTAAACAGGCTTGAGCTCTTTTTCTTGGAAAAGAGAAGGTGGAAAGGTGGCCTGATCAAGGTCTTTAAAATTATGAAGGGGTTCAATAGGACAGATGTAGAGATGTTGTTTCCACTTGTGAGGTCAGTACGAAACTTGGGACATAAATATAAAGTAGTCACTAATAAATCCAATAAAGAATTCAGGAGAAACTTCTTTACTCAGAGGAGTTAGAATGTGGAACTTGCTACCACATGGAGTAGTTGAGGTGAATAGGATAGATGCATTTATGGGGAAGCTGGATAAGTACATGGAGAATGGAATAGAGGATATGTTTTTAGGTGATATAAGTAAGGTGGGAACAAGCTTATGTGGAGCATGAACACCGAATAGTCTATTTCTGTGCTGTAATACTATGTAATATTTGCTAATATTGTTTTGAAAAAGTGGCCCTAAAAGTTTTCTATGGGGGAAAAGCAAAGACCCTCTTTTCCTTCCTGAAAATCACTAATACTTTGCATTTTCAAAGTAAAAAGTGCACCATTTCTTGGATAAATTAGACATCAAATTAAAAATCATAATCTTGAAGTTCTTCCTTTCATCTCTTCTCCTTCACCCCTCCAGAAATACTGTAAAACATTGAGGCACATTTGTAAATATCTGGATAAAATTGCTGTCCATCTAGACTATCAAAAATTGAATGTTAATGGTTGGTAAATATGTCACTAACCCATAAAAATCTTGGTGAAATAGGAAAATTGAATCTTCTAGCTGTATTTGATTTTTGATAAAACTTCCAGCAATCTGCTTAAAATTCAGCATGTTATAAAACCAAATAAATTTATCTCTATTTAGTGATAGTCAAAATGATCTAACGCTCAATTTTATATACCTATTATTCAGGGAAACTAAAAAAAATAATTGCAAGTCAACATAATTATTTATTCTTATTATTTATTACATTGTGCCCAAGTTATAGTACCCCATATTGCAGCAAAAAATGTCTTACGATGGTGTTCTGTCAAATTTATTAACATATATTTAACAAGCCCTGGTGTTCTAGAATTCGATGTTGGAGGGTGCAGTGAAGAAGTAAGCATTATAAAGCAGACCACAGAGACAAAATACAGACCAATTAGACACCGAGCTAGTTTATTAAGAGTTAGAAAAGAGACAATCAAATATGACACTCATGAAACCAGCAGAGATCCATTAACGAATGCACCAAGATTAGACACGAGTTTCACCCCAAAATAACAACACATTTCAACAACATTTTTAAAAAGACCCTTAAACAGACTACAAGAGTTTTAATAAGTTGAGCACAAAGAACATGCCTAGGTTTTACAATTTTCTGGCTGTATACCACATCATGCTATTTCATCACTATTTTCCTCATTTGAGAGCAATTACCATCACCGGCCATTTTAAGCATTAGAAGGTCTGTCTTGCTGTTACATCACAGAGATGCCAAATCCACACACTTTCAAATGGAGGTCACTCAGCCTGATAATTCAATGAGGATTTGACTGTGATAAAATTAAACATCTGAGTATTGGATGTATGTTTTAATTTTAAAGTGCAGCTCTCCTATGATTTATAGACCTGCTGGCATCTCTGTCAACGCAAGAATCAGTCAATTGTGGTAATGAATACAGATTTGAACAGATATATCAAGGCTACAAATGTACAATAAACTACTCTGCAGAATTACAACAGCCTTGAAACAGTTCTCAGTAAACAAAGTATAGCTTAGACAAAGTAAGAAATTGCAGTACTGCAGAGAAGTTAAAGCCTGAAGATGGTGCATGCCCTTCATGCCGGAGACATAATTAGTATCTCAAATGGTATCTATGCCTGCCAGACAAAAAAAAAGGGGGAAAAATAAGTCAAAACTGTTGCAAAAACTTCAACAGTTTAAATTTAAGGAAATTACACAAACAGTATTTCTAGGTCAAATGAAGATCATACTTGCTGCTCACAGCTTACTATCCAGCACTCAGGCTTAAATGTGTCAATTATTAAACTTATTAGCTGGATGCACTTGCACCATCATGTTACCCTTAAAGGGGTGGGGGGAAGCAGGGGAAGAGGCAAAAGTTGGGGGTGGGGGAGGGGAGGTGAAAACAAGGGGGCAAAAGTGGACATGGACAACATGAGCGATAAGGGAGCAGTGAGGGAGGACGGGAGAGAAGAGGTAGAGAGGAAAAAATAAAGAAAGGAAGACTTGTATTTATATAGTGGTTTTCAGCTTTTCACCCCAGACTGTCCCAAAGCACTTTCCAGCCAATTAAGTAGCCTTGAAATGTCCTCACTGCTGTAATGTAGGAAATGCGGCAACCAATTGTAGACAGCAAGATCCCACAAATAGCAAAGTGATAATGACCAAATAATCTGTTTTTAGTCATGTTGGTTGAGAAATAGATATTGGTGAGGACACCCAGGAAAACTCTGCTCTTCTTCGAAATGGTGCCAAAGTAGTGCCAAAATTTTTTTTATGATCACAAGAGACTGGATGGAGCCTTCTTTTAACTACTCATCCAAAAGTTGACATCTCCATTAATGCAGTACTGCACTGAAGTGCCAGCTTAAACTTTGGGCTAGTGTTTAGAACCCCCAACCTCAATTCAGAAGCGAGAGAACTATCAACTGAGCCATGGCGCAGTAGGAGAAATAGGAAGAAGGGTGAGAGACAAGTGGAAGGGGAGAGAGGAGGGAAAAGGAAAGGAAGCTGAAATAGAGGAAATGTACCAAAGTTGGAGGAGAAAGATCTGGATGTTCTAGGGCATAAATTTCTAAAGGTTCATGACCAATGTTATAAATAGCTAGCATGAACAGGGTACTAGAATATATTTATAGGGAATTCATCATAAGGCAATGCATACTATCACACCCTTGTACAGGACCTTAGTTAGAATACTGTGCCCTGCTTTGGTTACCTTGAATGGTGGGTGATATTAAGGCTTTGGAAAAAGAACATAAGGCCACAGATTAATTCACAGCTTGAGTATCTTGGTAACTAAAATGCTTCAAAGAGCTGGCACTCCACACTTTAGTGAAGTGTAGACTTAGGATTGATTTGATCAAGGTTTAAGAGGATGAAAGGAATAGATAACGTTTGTGTAGTTTGTTTCAACTAGTTTCTTTGGTTAGGGAAGATCAGGGTTTGCAATCCAATTTCAAGTTATGCAAGGCCAGATCTAGGTTAGATGTTAGGAGGTGGTTCTTTTCCCCACAGAATAATGGCCCTGTGGCACTGGCTGCCGGTTCATGTGGTGAACGCTGATTCACTGAATTCCTTCAAGCAAGAGCTGAATCAGTTCCTGGCCGAGGCGGAGATTACCTACAAATAGTAGGTACTGTATAACATTAATCAGAGCCAAAGTGGTCTCCTAGACTAGTTTTGTTTCCCTAAAGTGGAGTTGGAAAGAAATTTTCCAACTTCCACCCCCGGAATGGCCTGCATTTGTTTCCCGGTCCCAGAGAATTACATGGCTTTCAGGCAGAGTGGGAAGTGTATATATTGTAATGCACAAGGTACTGTTGCTATGCGAGACGGGCAGGATTGACGAGCATTTTATTTTCCCGGGGGTGGCGGTGTGTGCGGCAGGCACAGAGAGGGCGGGCGGCAGGCAAAGAGACAGAGCAGGGAGAAAGGAATGGCTGTTGCAGTTGTTAACTTACTGGTTATTACAGGTTCTACATACATAAATATGCTTTTGTCTGGTGGATGCATTCACGTGGATCTTCAAACTCTGTTTAACGTAATACCAGTCAAATGATAAGGACAGAATGGACCTAAGTTTGTGAACAGCAGCAAAGCAAGGATGCTTCGCTTCTAACCTCGAAGGAAGTCTCTCGGAGATCTAGTGAGAACTTTAACACTCTCAACATTCAACTGATTATAGCTCAGTTTAATGGGGCTTTCCCAGCATGGAGTTGCAGATGTCCGAACTGCCAATTACATAGAAGAATTCTCTCAGCCAGTCAGTCATGAAAACCAAAATCAAATCACTTTTAAATACTTTACATAGAGCAAAATAAATATTGGAATATACACATGGGGGGCAGGTAGAAGCTGTGATCATAACTTCAAAAACATTAAAAAATTTTAATTTAAAAAAATACAGTAATTAATCATAATGGAGACATTTAACAACATGCCACAAATCTAATTTTTTTAGGTCCAGATTGGTTCTTTGGCAATAGTCATTACTCAGATTGCTGTTAAAAACAGAGTTACACCTGACTGAACAAGGTAGTTCCTGCCACACCAACTGATTTCACTGATTGCTGGCTCTTTTTGTGGGTGGTGGGGTGGGGGGCGGAGAGAGACAAAGAGAGAGACTGGGATGGGAATTCCACAGCACAGCCTGTGGCAGAGCAGTGAGTGACTGATCACAACTTCAGGTTTGTGTGTTAATCTGCCCATGTGCTAAATCCTAAAGTTGCAATCAGTTTCAGAGGGGTAATGACAGGGAACACCGACAGTCCGCTGTCAAAAACACCCTGCAAAATCCAGACCAATAATTTCTTCGTTTGCTCTTTAGTTTGCATTTAAGTTGAAAATGTAATGCAGTTATTAATGTACTGTGGATTTTCCCAATTAGAAAGACAATTTTCTAATTGCAGCCATGTGATTAAGGAGACTCGGACTTGAATTTTTCTTTTAAGAATAGATTAGGAAAAATCAACACCGCCTCACACAACTCCTACCAAATATCTCAGAATCTCACAGAGAGGTTTCGATAAGCCAGACTACCCATTCCAAAGTTAAAGAATGATCAAAGGGTACCTCAAGAAAAGAGAATCTGTAATATACTGCTGCGGGTCAAGGAAGGAGCCAAGCAAGAGAAAACTCATTAACCAAACACAAATTAATCCCAAATCAAAAATGTAATTCTATACATAAGCCATATTTAGTGCTTTTTAAGACATTGAAAATTGGTAGTTATTAAGCTAACCATAGCAGAAAAGCTGTTTGTAAATATTTTAGCAACTAGCTTTAGACAATCTGACTAATTTATAAACTATATTTTTGAATACAAATCCTAAAATTAACATACTTACAATGATTTGTTACAAACTCTCAATTTAAGAACCGTGTACAATAGTTAACACACACAACCAATTATACAACACTGGAACCTGGGCTGAACACATCCCAAACTGATAGCGTGAAATTCAATATCCTCTCAATGCTGTTATTCATTCTAAGTTAAACTATTTCAGGCAATTTACCCAGTAACTGGCTGGGATGGGGAAAGAGGTTGAGGAGAGTGGATTGTCATAGAATCAGAATGGTTACAGCACAAAAGGAGGCCATTCGGGCTGTCATGCTATGCCAGCTCCCTGCAAGAGCAACTCATCTAGTCCCATTCCCCCGCCTTCTCCCTGTAGCCCTGCAATTTTATTTCTCTTCTGATAATTATCCAATACCCTTTTGAAAGCCATAATTGAATCTGCCTCCACTACAGTCCTAGGTAGTGCATCCCAGATCCTAATCACTTGTTGCGTAAAAAAGATTTCACGTCTCCTTTGGTTCTTTTGCCAATCACCTTAACCTGGTGTCCTCCAGTTCTTGACCCTTCCATCAATGGGAACAGTTTCTCCTTATCTACTCTATCCAGATCCCTCATGATTTGAACACCTCCACCAAATTTACTTTTTACCTTCTACTCTAAGTACAGTTATGTAGATAGACTGGAGAAGCTGGGATTGAAGTCCTTATCCCTGAAACCATTCTTGCAAATCATTTCTGCACCCTCTCTAATGCCTTCACATCCTTGCTTAAGCGTGGTGCCCGGAATTGGATAGAATACCCCAGCTGAGGCCGAACTAGTGCTTCATCAAGGTTCATGTCCTTGCTTTTGTATTCTATACCTCTATTTAGAAAGCCCTGGATCCCATGTGCTTTATTAACCGCGTTCTCAACCTGTCCAATCACCCTCAATGATTTGTGCATGTATACGCCCAGGTCCCTCTGGTCCTGCACCCTCCTTTAGAATTGTATCTTTATTTTAAATTTCCTCGCCTCGTTCTTCCTTCCAAAATGTATCACTTCACACTTTTCTGGATTAAATTTCATCTGCCATCTGTTTGCCCAGTCCACCAGCCTATGTCCTCTTCAAATCTACTTCTGTCCTCCTCACAGTTCATAATACTTCCAAGCTTTGTGTCATCCGCAAATTTTGAAATTGTGCCCTGCACACCCAAGTCTAGGTCATTAATAAGAAAAACTTTAATTTATGTGCTGCTTTTCAAATCACTGGACATCGTAAAGTGCTTTACAGCCAATGAAGTAGTTTTGAGATGTGGTCACTGTTATAACGTAGGAAGCGCAGTAACCAATTTGCACTCAGCAAATTCCCACAAATAGCAATGTGGGAATGACCAGATAATCTGTTTTTCTGATGTTGATTGAAGGATAAATATTGGCCAGGGCACTGGGGATAACTCCCCCGCTCTTCTTTGAAATAGTGCCATGGGATCTTTTACATCCACCTGAACAGGTAGATGGGACCTTGGTTTAACATCTCATTCAAAAGACAGCACCTCCGACAGTGCAGCACGCTCAGTACTGCACTGGAGTTTCAGCCTTGATTTTTTTTGCTGGAGTGGGACTTGAACCTGGAACTTTGTGACTTGGAGGCAAGAGGGCTACAAACCGATCCACAGCTGGCACACTTAAAAGAAAGCCCAAAAACAGGCAGGTTTGGGTCGGGTGGAATGCTAAAGATTTGAATTCTGACGTCAACCCACCCACTTCCGCTTTTAACTGAGGCAGGATGGCATGTGGACAAACAAGCTGCTCCCAGAAGGCAGGTTAACAATTTAAATGTTATAATGAGACTGCATGTCTTATATTTAACCACCATTTTAAATGTAACACTGGCCAGCTGAGTTTTCAAGGCCTTGAGAAACACAGTGGCTTAACTGTTGGATTCAGGTGGTTAAGTGCCATTTCAATTAACAGCTGCATGCAGTTTAACTACTTCACTCACCCCTTGCAATTGGACACCCCCACTGACCCTTCGAATCTAACCTCCACACCCAGACTGCGGCTTGGTGCTGATATCCTACTAATCTGACAGCCAGCTCGCCTCAATCTGACTGGCTGCGGCTGGGAAACAGAGACAAAAGATGCTAATCAGGTCCTGCCATTCAATTCAGCAGGACCTGTTCTTCCGGGTTTCCTGACCTCAAAGTCGCACCCCTTCCCCACCTAAGTTAATCTAGACTGCTAGGGCCGGACATGACAAAACCAGCTTTATATCAAATTTGGAAAAAAAAGACATGTGGTATAGGAAGAGAGACACCACTGTCTTTTTTTTTTTGTTTCATGGGATGTGGGTATTGCTGGCAAGGTCATTGCCCTTGAGAAGGTGGTGGTGAGCTGCCTTCTTGATCTCTGTAGTCCATTTGGTGCAGGTGCTGTTAGGGAGGGAGTTCCAGGATTTTGACCCAGCCACAGTAAAGGAACAGCGATATATTTCCAAGTAAGGCTGGTGTGTGGCTTGGAGGGGGAACTTGCAGGTGGTGGTATTGCCATGCATCTGCTGCCCTTGTCCTTCTAGGTGGTAGAAATCGCGGGTTTGGAAGGTGCTGACAAAGCAAGCATGGCGAGTTACTGCAGTGCATCTTGTATATGGTACTGCTGCTGCCAATGTGCGTCAGTGAAGGGAGTTATTGTTGAAGGTGGTGGATGGGGTGCCGGTCAAGCAGGCTGCTTTGTCTTGGATGGTGTTGAGTTTCCTGTGTGTTCTTGGAACCGCACTCATCCAGACAAGTAGAGTGTACTCCATCACACTCCTGACTCTTGCCTTGTAGATGGTGGACAGGCTTTGGGGAGTCAAGAGATGGGTAACTTGCTGTAGAATTCCCAGCCTCTGACCTACTCTTGTAGCCACATTATTTGTGTTTCTTGTCAATGGTAGCCCCTCAGGATGTTGCTAGTGGGGATACAGCAATGGTAATACTGTTGAATGTCAAGGGGAGATGGTTAGATTCTCTCTTGTTGGAGATAACCATTGCTTGGCATGTATGGCGCGAATGTTACTTGCCACTTATCAGCCCAAACCTGAACACTATCCAGGTCTTGCTGCATATGGACAGGGGCTGCTTCAGTATCTGAGGAGTCGCAAATGGTACTGAACATCGTAGCATCATCCGTGAACGTCCCCACTTCTGACATTATGATGGAGGGGGTCATTGCTCAAGCAGCTGAAGATGGTTGAGCCAGGACCTTACCCTGAGGAATGTCTGCAGCAATGTCCTGGGGCTGAGATGATTGGCCAACAACCACAACCGTCTTCCTTTGTGCAAGGTATGACTCCAACCAGTTTTCTCCCCCGATTGCCATTGACTTTAATTTGGCTGGGGTTCCTTGATGCCACACTCAGTCAAATGCTGCCATGATATCAACAGTAATCACTTCCACCTCACTTCTCGAGTTCAGTTGTTTTGTCCACGTTTGGACCAAGGCTGTAACGAAGTTAGGGGCAGAGTGGCCCTGGCGGAACTAAACTGAGCATCAGCAGCAGCTTGGTGCTATTTAACTGGCACTTGATAGTACTGTCGACAACACCTTCCACAATGCAGCAGATCGTGCTTTTCTGAGATGAAGCTAGACATGAGTTATCATTTTCTTCAACCACCAAGAAACAGTTAATAGCTGCCAATGCCATTTGTGAGAAAAGCAGTTTTAAAAAAATATATCTTTGGCCTCCTTATCTCGAGAAACAATGGATACGCGCCTGGAGGTGGTCAGTGGTTTGTGAAGCAGCGCCTGGAGTGGCTATCAAGGCCAATTCTAGAGTGACAGGCTCTTCCACAGATGCTGCAGAGAAATTTGTTTGTCGGGGCTGTTGCACAGTTGGCTCTCCCCTTGCGCCTCTGTCTTTTTTCCTGCCAACTACTAAGCCTCTTCGACTCGCCACATTTTAGCCCCGTCTTTATGGCTGCCCGCCAGCTCTGGTGAACGCTGGCAACTGACTCCCACGACTTGTGATCAATGTCACAGGATTTCATGTCGCGTTTGCAGACGTCTTTAAAGCGGAGACATGGACGGCCGGTGGGTCTGATACCAGTGGCGAGCTCGCTGTACAATGTGTCTTTGGGGATCCTGCCATCTTCCATGCGGCTCACATGGCCAAGCCATCTCAAGCGCCACTGACTCAGTAGCGTGTACAAGCTGGGGATGTTGGCCGCCTCGAGGACTTCTGTGTTGGAGATACGGTCCTGCCACCTGATGCCAAGTATTCTCCGGAGGCAGCGAAGATGGAACGAATTGAGACGTCGCTCTTGGCTGACATACGTTGTCCAGTTTTGTTTTTTTTTTATACACAAGACAAAAATACTTACTATATAGCTGCCTACTCTTCATCCAATGCCTTTCAGTGACCATAGAAAACCTTTTGCACTTCAGTAGAGCATTTTGTTCTGCATCATACTCAACTGCCCTGTTCATGAAAGGATTAAACTAGAAGATTGATATCCAAGTCTTTGCCATTCCACTAAACATTAATCTATTTTACAAAAGGTCCTCTCTCTATTAACATGTCCACAGGGGGAAAGAAAATGGGATAACAGTGGCTAAAAAATAGGAAGTGACTCAAAGGATTTTTCATTACTGGCGAGTCAAAATGGAATATAATGCTGGCAACTGAATAAATATTGACAGAAATAATCAAATACTCTATAGGACATATTGGTTACTAGATTATTGTGACCATTAAAAGCAGATCAGAATGAAACAGGACTTAAGAGGCATATCAATTGTCATAGAACTATTTTTGTCTCCTTTGTTTAAAACAGTGTGCCTTTAAAACTCTGTCTAATGTCATGTTAGGCCCCCATCTGCCAGGAATGAGGCACATTAATTTTGTCATGAACATGGATTTTAAACTGTTATTGAAGTGAAGAAAGGACTTGTTAAACAGATCAGCCGTGGCTGGAAAACACGTTTGCATATTAACAGAGAGTGACTAGAAGGGCGAAGGATCATTCCCTGACACATTCAACCCACAATGGACCCTGATCACCAGTAATTATGTCTAAGAGGAGCATTCCAGAGACTGCTAAGGTGATACAATCCAAGACGTGGTCAGACCAGTTAGTCACATGACTAACCTACTTGGGCTTTTCTGAACTGAACGAACAGTTTGAACTCAGAAAATCTCTCCTAACTGCTCCCATCTCTTTCTCACAAGCCTCTGATTCCACTGAAGGCACATGAACCCCAAGAGAGAAAAGTCTCCCACAGCGAACAAGGTTAAGGATGATTACTGGGCCCCAATGAAAAGCAAGATCTACCTACAATCAAGGACTCTACAGTGAGCTTGAATAACCTTAACAAAAACTCTTCCGATATTGCCTCAAACTTCTCCACTTTATTTTTCTTCTGCTCTTTTCTGTTTCTATTTGCATGTGTGTATCGCGTATGCATGCTAGCGTGGGCGCATCGTGTAACTGTAGGTGTCAACCGAGTTTAAGTTCAAGTTTAATAAATTTCTCCTTCTTTAAACGTAAGAAAGCCTGTTTGTGTTGGTTTCTTTGCCTTATAATTGGAGAGCGGTGAACAAGGATTCACAAAGGGAGAGTTAAAAACACAATGTGTTTAAAATTAAATCCTGTTACGGTAAGACCAAGTGAAGACTGAGAGGGACCCCCTAGACACCTTTGTCACCTGGTTGTAACACTAACAACAGTGTGCCTTTAAGACAGAGAAAGAAGTTTTTTTTAGATTCTTTGAGAACAGCCAGCCTGTTCCCTAGGTAATAGCAGGAGACATGCTGTAATGTTTCAATTTGACTGAGTGCAGGGACTGGCTGAAACTAGTCTGATATGGACCAAAACGAAGCGTACTCACTAAAAAGCTGGCTATATCTCAGCAGAGAAAATCTACATTGAACTCAGACGGTGTTTGCCCAAGGAGGAAAAAAACCCTGGAAAGAACATTTTCATTGTTGGAGGTCGTAAAATTTGTTTTACTTTGAAACTCTAAAAAGTCTCTGTTACAGAAGTAACTCTCTCTGTTGCTTGTGTCTGTTGGAATTCTCAGTGATGTTTCTGCCGAAGGGCTGCCAATTTAAAAATCGAAGTAGACCTATTGCTGTGCTCTTCGCTGAAAGAACAGTGTGACACTTGCTGCAGCTGAAATACTTTGAATGTCTATCTATTAAAGACTGTTTAGTCGAATTTGCCTGGAGACTTCGAGTGGCATCTGATTATTCTACTCTAGGACACCTCATCAACCGGGAATGAAACCGACCAGGACTTACAACACAGCTACTTATTTTATTTCTAAGAAACCCCTTTTTTTTAAAAAAAACGGTTAACCGATAGTTTTTGAATGTATGTGTGTGTGTACATGGAGCGGGGTGGGTTAGGTTAATAAGAAGTTGTAAGGTCTTTAAACATAAATTTATCTTAATAGTGTTTAAGATTTAGTTTATGAATAAATAGTTAATTTGTCATTGTTTAAAGATACTTGGCTTGGAGTGTTTATTCTGGGGGTTAATAAAGTGTTTAATTTGGCTGTTTTCCAGTTAGGTGGGAAAACTTTCATAATATGCTGAGACCTGTGGAGTGATGGGACTGAATTGACAGTGCATTGCTCCCAATTCGGTCATAACAGTACACAGTTTAAATATTGGCAGGGTTTTCAAGATATGTCCAAAGGACCATTTTTAGACATTTTAAAAATCTAAATTTATGAAAGTTAGTGGTTTACTAGCTTTATTTAAGGACCTAGATCTTTCCACCTAGCATCCACTGTCACTTAGGAAAGTAACTGCACATACAAATCAAATGCAAGTCTGATCACCAGATAGCATTAAGTTATAACGGCCATTGACTGTAGCTGCAATGATAGCACTTCTTACATTATAGTGCGTAGCTGACTGATCATTCTATTCATGATTTATAAACCAAACCATAACTTTCACCTTTAGGACTGGATTTTGTGTTGGAGGCGGGGCTCTCAACGCCAGGCTGAAAAGGCGGGGGAAAGCCCGCCTCTACCTTTTCATATCCCCCGAAACAATCCTCCAGTCTTTTTAAATCAAAGCGTAACGAGCCGGGATCTCCGTCCCTTTAAAGATGCAGATCCGACCTCCAAGAGCTGCTGGCCAATCAGAAGGCTGGCAGCTCAGCAGTATAGACAACGGCACTGGGAGTGGTGGCCACTGCCAGTACTGGCCACATAATTTTAGTTTAATAAAAATAAAAATTCATACTTGAGCAACACCTGAAGTTGAAGTTGCACTAGGCATGCGAGAACAAGAGTGAGAAGGATAGCAACTGACGTTCCTAAATTTAGCACTGTGCCAAAACATGTGGGAGCAGTCAAACCCACAATCATCATGGGATTAAAATTTTAAGAATTTGTACATAAATGCCACCTTTACACCCCCCCCCCCCCCCCGCCCCAGAGGAAAACATTGTAAATGCTTTGCTTTGCTTTCTAAAGTCCTTTCTGCAAAATTTGGAAGTTTCTTTTCATTCCTTTTTTGTTCCAAATCAACATCCATTTCACTTTTATCAATTAAATATGTTGAACTTCGACACTTTTCTCTGTGCCTGCTGTGAATAATTTCAGCACTCAAACTGAAGTTTTACATTAACAAAATACCTTCATCTGTGCTAATTTACAATATAGGTGAATGAACAGAACACTTGAAACAGACAAATTAAATTTGAACATTTTCACACTCTTTTGAAGGGAAGTTGCGACAGTACAAATTATACCTTTTAATATAAATGACCTTTTCACAATTATGCCAATTTGTCTGGATTAGGTAACTGTCTTTTCTAAACAAAAAGGTCACAATAGCAACCAAAATTAAATTATGTAGTTCCTATACTGGTATAGTTACACTTAAGACTTTTCTGACATTCAAGTGAAACCAACAAATTTTTAAATAAAAGCATGGGGAAGAGTGAAATTGGTTTAAACCTTCAGAAGTATTAACAGCATTAGTTAATTTTTTTTTATAGGTAGCGGATTATTGTGGATTAAAGAATCTTGCTCTGAAAGGTATTTCGAATGCAATATGACGAGTGGTGATGAAATGACCCAGAAATAGTGTTAGCCATAATACACATTTAAAAATACAAAAATGTGCATGCAAAAAAATTACTTACAGACTTTCTGTATTACACAAAAATTAGACCAAGGCAATTATATATTGGAAAAAGTGAGCATGCCAAATGCAAGAGAAATAGAGAGTTGTACAGTACACAGTACCAACATAAACTACACAATTTACAAAAGATAAACCTCTCGTCTCTGGATTTCCTCATGAAATTCAAAAGGAGAAAGATATTGGTTAGTTAAAACACATTCTGACTGGTTCGCATGGCAGTAAGTTTCTAGGACACAGCACTATCTTTATCACAAGGTTCAGATACAATACCTATCAAAAGCAGAAGCAAAAGACAGCAGGTGATAATGTAATGCACTAAAGAACATACTATGCAATTTGGCCATCAAGGTGATTTAATTTACTTACAAATTGTATCACCAAATTTAGTTAATTCCTCTCAAAAACAAAATTGTGTTTGTGAATTTTGTTATGCGAGGTATAGTTTATATTTAACTGCCCACAATAAGTGGAACGCTCAGTTTTATGGAATAGTATGTAATATAAATGGGAAAAAATATTCAAATGCAAAATAAATACAAATTCTAGCGACCAGTTCTTTCTTGACACACACTATCTTAGGTTGGCATTTCAATTTTATATTCCTGCAAGACATGTAATCCTGTTAATAAACGATTGCTTTCTCAGTCCTAAACCCAAATACAATTGTGAGCACAAAAACATCTACCAAAATAGCATTAATCCACATTAATAAAGGGAACTTAAAAAGGCACAATGAAAGTTAGTGCTATAATAGAAGTTTTTCAGTACTCACATGACCAGAATAGGTTCTTATTGTGAGGAATTGCTGGCATAACATAGTCAATAACCACCAGAGTTTTGAAGTATTTTCACATTATTGGTTTACAAGCACAGGAGTGCCTGCAGCACCAATGCATTAGTCAGAACATATCTGACAAATCAAATGGCCTTTTCTCATTTTACATCTGAATTTTAAGATAACCAAGCCATTTCAAAATCAATTTATTAAGCTTTTCCCTCCTCATTTCTTAAAATCAATTTGCTCTCTAAGCCCAGCCAATCAAGGCACCCTCAGTGCCTTGCCAACCTGCTCCATAACTGGCTACTGACTTCTCTAATTTACTTTGTACCCCATAGGAACAAAGATGGCAGTTCAGACTCTGAGGGGGAGATGATGGTGTAGTGGTAATGTCACGGAACTAGTAATCTAGAGGCCAAGGCCAATGCCCTGGGGACTCTGGTTCAAATCCCACCACGGCAGCTGGCGGAATTTAAATTCAATTATTACGTTCAATTAATTAATAAAAAAATCTGGAATTTAAAAAAAAAAACTAGTCTCAGTAATGGTGCCATGAAACCACTGACGATCAAAGAAATCCATCTGGTTCACTCATGTCCTTTAGGGAAGGACATCTGCCATCCTTACCTGGTCTGGTCTATGTGTGACTCCAGACCCACAGAAATGTGGTTGACTCTTAACTCCCCTCTGAAATAGCCTTGCAACACGTTGTCAAGGGCAACTAGGGATGGGCAACAAATGATGGCATTGCCAGCGTTGCCCTACCCACATCTCATGAAAGAATAAAAAAAACTCTCAACCCAGGGGATTGTGGAGACAGGGCAATTCATTGTTGCCGTTATCCTTCGTCACATACTAACATACAGATAAAAATTAAATCAAAGTTCATAAGTTAAGCCCTCAATCCAAAAGTATTTTTTGATTTCCTAAAACTTAGCTTTCCACAGAATTATTTCTGGAAATTGTATTTTTAGTTTAAGTATGATAAGTAATCTAAATTGGTCAATTAGTACTATTACAATATGCAGATCTTATTGTAATTTTATTTGCACGCAGACCTTTTGAAGTGAAAGTTCTTCGTGCAAATAATCACTGTGCAGTAAAGTTAAATTAATAAGTTCAACTCCAATAGCTTAAACTAAAACAAACAATTTTCAAGTGAAATCCCTGTGTTCTAATGTTTTATTTGATCAAAAAGTGTGCAGTTCTTGGTGTTATGCAAAGGTTAATTAAATTAAATTGCAATAATCATAAAAGCCCATTTACAGAACATAAAAGTTATTTTAATTTGAAAAAGTTCAATCAGTACTTTGAATTTCTATGCTCATTTGTTCAATTATCTTTACCCTGCATTAGTCCATTGTCCAATGAATGATAAGCATTAAGATTTCAAACTAGCCACTAAAAACAGATTGTTTTCTTTGATTAAATTAACACTTTCATTGCTGTCCTTTTGCTAAGGTACTAGGAACCGATCTGTGGACTGTGTACTGTACTTACCCCATTCCACTCTACGCCCATACTCACTTCCTCGCCTCCATCAGGGCCACTCTCATATTTTACCACATCTGCATTTAAGCTTTCACGGCTTCTTCTTTTCTCTATGCTTTCAGGATCATTAAGTACATCAGCTACTCTTTGTTTATGGATATTATCAAGACCCTGTGGACCAAGGGTATTCATTTTATTTGAATTTGCTTTCATAATTCAAACATGCTAACACAAATGTAGCATTAAAATAAAAATATAACTAACTTTATTTACGGAAGCCAGAAAACATTGAGAGGGCATTTAATGGAAATATAGCATTGTTTTCACTAAAACAATCACACAAAAATACATGGAACTTAGTGTAATAAGCATTTAAACAATACCCTTTCACTCAAGGTGCCATGTGACGAGGAAAAGACTACATTTTATTCTGATCTGAAATTGTTGTGAACCCATATGCATTGTTACTGAGTGTACCAATTCCTAACCTCGAGTCAATAATTGTATATCCTAAATTCCCTAACATTTAGCTTTATGGTTTTTGTGTCAGACACAAACCCCACCTCCTTCCCCCTACACTTTGACCTAACTCTGCATTCAAAGCAATGAACATGTAATCAATTTGCCTATGTGGTCAAACTTACTTGTTTACGAGATCTCAGAGCTGCTTCTTCCAGTGTTTCAGCTGCTTCAAACTTGCCCTGACGTCTATAAAGTGCCCCAAGGTTCTTCAATGTCGTTGTCACTGTTGGACTGTTTGAAGGGATGAAAGTTAAAAGAAAAAAGATTGTTTCTTTTTTAACAAAAATAGCCACCTCTGGAATGTTAAGTATTTTGAGGCGTTTTCCCCTTTAAATTGATCTAACACCCAGCAAAGTAATGTTCTGCATTTTTGTGGCAATGGAAATCGCTGTGGAATTTAACCCCCATCACAGATTGCATGCATGCTGCTAGCCCGATTCAATTCTTTTCTATCCAGTGTTAACCAGAAAATCATCTGCAATGGCTTCTCTTCCGTTCGCTTTGAAGTCCCTAAGGATTTATGCTTGGCCCCCTATTTCTCACCTACGTGCCGCCCCTTGTCAAACATCATCCTAAAACATGCATGCCGACAACGCCCAACTCTAACTCGACACCCAACTATAACTCATCACCCATCTCAATTCCTAATTTGTCACATTGCTTGTCCAACATTGACTGGAGAAAATTTCCTCCAACTGAAGCCATTGTCTTCAGTCTCTGTACAAACTCCATTCCCTAGCCAACGACTCCATCCCTCTCCAGGGCAAATGACTGAATCTGTTACAACCACGATGTCATATTTGACCCCGAGATGAGCTTCCAACCACCTATCCACTCCATCACTAAGACCGCCTACTTTCATCCCTGCCTCCGTTCATTTGCTGCTACATTCTTGCCTTTGTTTCCTCTAGACTGGATTATTGCAACACATTCCCAGCCAGCCTCACACCTTCCAGCCTTCCTAAACTACAGCTCATCTAAAACTCTGCGGCCTGTATCCTAACTTGCAACAAGATCTATTCACCCATACTCTTGTGCTCATTGATCAACATTGGCTCCCGGTGGATCCATATACTCTTCCAATTCTGACGTCTTGTGCATCCCCGATTTTAATATTTAAAAAATTCTTTCCATGGGATGTGGGCATCGCTGGCAAGGCCAGCATCGGTTGCCCATCCCTAATTGCCCTTGACCTAAGTGGCTTGCTAGGCCATTCCAGAAGAGACATTGCTCTGGGTCCGGAGTCACATTTAGGCCAGATCAGGTAAGGATGGCAGATTTCCTTCCCTAAAGGACATTAGTGAACCAGATGGGGTTTTTTTTTATGACAACGATAGTTTTATAGCACCATTATTGAGACTAACTTTCAAATCCAGACTTCTATTATTTTTTTAAACTGAAATTTTATTAATTAATTGAATTTAAATTCAATTCGCCCAGACCTCTGGATTACTAGTCCAGTGACATTACCACTACTCCACCGTCTCCCCCTCAAAGACAAAGATGGGTTCAATCATTAGACTCCAGTCTACTGATGTAAAAAAACTGCACTTGTTTAGGATCCATTCAGGGGTCACCTCTGCATTTAAATTTTTAACTTGAGTTTTTAAACCGTCACAATTAGCAATGTTCAGTAACAACATAAGTAGGAACAGGAGAAGGCCATATGGCTGCTCAAGCCTATAAGAAATACAGTTTGCCATTATGTTTACACCAGGTTTTAAAAATTAAAATGTGAAAATATACCTGTCAACTTTGCATGCCTTGTACCAGCCTCCATACTCGCCAAATGTGGTGCCATCTTTTGGTTTCCCCTAAACAGAGTAACAGAATATGTAATATTTGCAATATATGAAACTGAAGCTTATGAAAAAGAAAAGCTAATAAAATTAAGTCTAAAATGCTGTAATATGGAAAATATATTTTCAAAATCTTCTGGTAGTCAGAGCTCAGATGCTCCAATAAGGTGTGCCTTAGAAGTCTAGAGTGAAAATTTCCCAAACTCATGCCTCACTTTCAGCCAGCACAACCAGAGAAATTCACAACAATGTCCGGCACACTTTTTCCAAGAGATGGAAGGCATTCCACTCGAGCCACTTTAGAAAGCCTGCCCAAGAACATTACTGGTAGATGGATAGGAAGCAGGCTACATGTCCATCCCCCTAATCACAGATGGTGCATGTCATACTGTGACAGCAAAATATTTACAAACATTTTTGTTAAAAGACAGAAAAGTTTTAAGTCATACAGCACTTTCACACATTTCCAACATTACAGAATAATTTTTATGGATTCATTTTATGATCCATCTGATGCAGACTAAGTATTTTCTGTAACACTGAAAACAGTGGCAAAGTTTTACTCTTACCTTGCACTGTTCCTCTCTTTCTTCAGCATGCATCCAAATAGGTTTATTTTCATCTAGGAAAAGAAAATTAAGCCATTTTTATAATTTATCACGAATAGTAGATTTTTTTCATATTTTCAATAATTGGGTCTTTCACTTCGGGTAATTTCCTTAAAAATTTCAAAAATGAAACATGAATTTAACTGTGTATCTAAGGAGGAAGTAGGAAAGGGCATGCAATAAAATATGAAAAGATGCCACAGCTCAGATAAGGCAGGAATGTAATAACCATGTGCTTTAAGCCATACTTTTGTTGCTCCACTATCACTCATAAGCCTGAAAATCCACCACCTAATTTCTCCATCAGCAAAGGGTGAGGGTGGTGGTGGTAGTTTGGGAGGGGGTGGGGAGGTGGAGCAGACAAGCAAAATTTAAACCTAGGTCATGCTGACCTTTGAACCTGAAATCAGCAAAATTCTGCTCATCAGAATAAAAAAAGCCATTATCTACTCACCATCCACACAACCAAACTCCCTCTCATGAGCACGAGTGAGTATCTCTTTGTACAATGTTTCTGCTTGCTTGAACTTGCCTTGTTTCAGGTAGCAAGAAGCCTAGAAACCCAGAAATGCATGAGACATAACTGTAGGATTTTTAAAAAATTAAAAAACATTGCAAATGTGCTGCAATACATTTATTTACTAAAGCACCATCATTCATCACATTACAGAAGACTAGGAAGAAAGTTATTGCTTATAATGTCTCCACATAGTGGGCTTCCGTACTTGGCTGTCAATGCTGGGAAGGTGTTGAGCAAAGGCTCAGCACATCCCCGTAAGGAACAAATTGGTAAAGGAAAACAAGGCACAATATTTGGGTTATTCTCGTACATCTCTAAATGCCTTGTTTTGCAATCTAAACAATCCCAGTTTTTAACCACAAACTGATATAGAAACTTATGTACACTGGGACCTCGCTATAACTTGGTACAAGGGATCCACAACACAATAATGCATCATAGGTGAGACTGCATTATAACAAGGTCCTTTCAAAAGTGTAACGTCAGGAGCCAGAATAACAAAATGAAGACAAACAATTCAAATAAATTAATTATTTCTTTCAGTAACAAATGTGAATATACATGTGCTATTATTAAACTGATGGACTCGTGTTGAAGAAATCAGTTATTTTTAAACTGTTCACATTTACTCCTCACCTCTGCTAGATGTAGGATATTCTGGAGTTGTGTCACACTTGATTATTCGTTGGCTTCCAACCACCTCAGCAATTCTTCTAGGTAGTGAAATACTGTATGAGACGATGGCAGTGGCTCAGCCTCGGCATCATCATCATCTTCAGCTTGCTGGATGTCTTTAGGGATCTGTTACACTGGCCAATATTTGATCATCTGTCATCGTCTCAGTAGGTTCTTGGGTGTTGATATTCAGGCATGCACTGATGTTGTCAGTTTCTAATTAGGCTCCAAGTACGGACCTGGCATTGTAGTTGTTTCTTTTCTGTAGTTATGTTTGAAGGCCGATATCATGCCTTGGTCAAGGGGTTGATCTTTTAACATTGTGCTTGTTGGTAGACAGACACTTTTAAATGTTTCCATCTCGGGTTACCAGGTTCTCTGGGGGTGGGCGTGTAGGGCAGTTGTTAAGCAGCAAGAGGGCCTTCTTCAGTATTTTGTTCTGTCTGAGATGTTTTCTGACGTTTGATACGAATTGATGGTGGAACCAGTCTTCGAAATCTGAAATCATCCCGGCTTTGAGTGATTTTAGGTTTAGATGATGGAAGCAGCGTGCGTTGGCAAATTTTCCCATGATGTGCGGAGTCAGCTTGCATTGACCAGTTTTGTTGCAGTAAAGGAGGATCAATCTTGTCTTTATCTGTTTAAATCCGGATATTTTGTTGGGGTCGTTTCTTGTCGCTAATGTCTTTCTCTGGTAACATTTTGTAGTACAGGGCCATTTTAGGCGCAGTTGTAGATGATATGTTCTTCAGTGCATCCTCCTTCGTATAAAATCTTTAATTCAGTGAGAAACGATGTTACACCTGGCTCATCCACGGACTGTTGCTGTCCTCATACAGTAACTTGCAAAGTGCCGTGAATCTTGCTCACCATCTTTTGCTGGCTCCAAATTCTATTGAGGCTTTGGTACTTCCATTTGTTTGGTGACAGAACTTCTTAGCCTGAGCCTGAACAATAGTTGGGCCACAGCTGTGAAATGGGTATGCCTTTAGCACTCTGCTAGGTAAACCACGTGTACGGCCTTGTCGAGAGGTGTGTTGTCAGCATTTTGGGCTTTCCTTCTTGATTGGCCACCTTCATCCATCTCCATTGATGCCCTTCTCAACTTCATCTTTAAGCCACCCACATGCAATGATTCAGCAATCCCCATTCTTAGCGAAACGGACGCTTGTGCAGCATCTTCCTTGATCTGGGCAATGATTTACGACTTCTTGGTGATGGTGTAAGATTTTCTCTTTCATGATTCAGTACAGATGATTTTGCATTGATCTGTGTCTCAGTATCAGTGCAAGTCTGACCAGTATTTATACCTTAATTAGTTACAAGACAGCCATCCCATTGGCTGGTTCTAATAATTTGTGGAACATTTATATTTCAACAATGTTGTGAAATAAATTATGAAATGATAAGTTTACATGAAATCTTTGGAATCCATCATGGACCTGTGTTATATTGGACAGTGATATAGCAGGGTCCTAGTGTATAAACATCTTGGGCTCTTGTTTTTGAATTCTCTGTTCTGAACTTTTGAATTCTATTCCTCTAAAAATGAACTACAGTGCTTTGTTTGCACTTTTTTTTTCATGTATCCCTAGATTCTTTTTTGCCTCTATCCCCCATTTAGGGTCTTATTTTGCAAGGTGGAGGTGGACTTCTTATTCCTCCTACCAAATTGCACTACTTCACACTTTACTACTGTAATTAATATTTGCTATTTACAAACTCCTAACAGTTTGCTAATGTCTTCTTGTACTTTGCTGCATCGTCCTTAGTATTAACTACGCCCTCCAACTTCAGTGTCACCTGCAAATTGATATTGTACTTCCGATTCCTGAATCCTAATCGTTTATGTAAATGGTGAACAATGCTCTCAGCATCATTCATCGTGGAACACCAAATCACATCTTCTGCCAGTCTGAGTAAAACTACCTTTAATCCCTACTCTCTGTTTTCTGTTTTGTAGCCACTTTCCTATCCATTCTTGTCTTGCTATTTATCCCCTGGCTTCACATGCTGTGACTTTAGTCACGAGTCTACTATACAGTACTTTATTAAAGGCCATTTGAAGGTCCATATTTACTACATCCACTGCATTACCCTTGTCTACTCTTGCTGTTACTTCAAGCAATTCAATAAAGTTGGTCAAGCATGACTTTCACTTTTGAAATGTGAGATTCTTTATTATACGTTTTGTTTCTAGATGTTTTTCTTTTTTTTTGATCAAAGATTCCAATATCTTTCTTACCACTGTTATGACCAAGGCCGGAGGAGTGCACTGCCTTTTTCTGGTTCCACTTCTCCACAGGTCTCAACATATACTTAAATGTGTACCCAGTTACCGATGTGGCCAATTATATACTCTACTTTAGTTTCAGAAATCCACCAACCAGGTTTCTTTAACAAGACTATTAAATTATAAAATAAGACTTAGTCAATAAAGATGCAAAGCTTTAACACAATTTGAAATATGACAGTAAATATATATAATCTCTTTACGAAAGTGCTTCTGTTTGTGTTAAATATATTTTTTGAGGAATTCATAGTCAAACTGAAGAAATGTTGGACCAGTTTTTTTCCCCCAAGAGGGAAATCAAGAGGACACTGAAAGGACTTATATGACATCATTTACTGTTTGTCACATGAATCAAGTTAAAAATAGAACAGAAACCCTGGTAACTGGGAAAGATGTGTGCAATGAAGTGACAGGTCAGAAGGTGTACTTTCTGTTTCTGGCCTCACTTTTGAATTGTTTGGAGTTTTTTTTTAAAAAGGGGTTGGAGTTTTTTTTTAAAAACTGAAGGACAGAACCCCAGCTCAGCCCAGCCTGTTCCATCTCTTTAAAAAGCCTGCAGAAGAGAATCTCCAAGGAAGGAGAGAAGACCACAACCCAGCTCAGCTTTCCAACAGCTCTCTAAAAGACCCAGAGAGGTCCACTGTATCAACTCATCTCACCTCTTGTCTTTCAAGGAAAGCCTGCTAAATTAATTCGCAACGCCACCTGAAAAGAACTGTCCTGAAAGATCCCAGTGACCAGTCTACGTGTACTCAGAGGCCAAACTGTATGCCAGTTTTGGAACACAACATAGATCATCTGCTGTCTGAATGAGCAAGTATTCAGTTTAAGTGTTGTTTTGGGTGGGTTTTTTGTAACAGAGCTCCAAACAAAAATCTCTTATTTTTCCAGTTAACTAGTACGTGTGTGAGTGGCTAAGGTAAAACGGGAACTGTAATATTTCAATCTGTGCGTTTATGCTTTACTTCATTACTGGCTAAGACTTTTTCTATAATAAACTGATAGTTTTGTTGTTTATTAAAGAAACCTGGTTAGTGCGTTTTGTTCTGGGATAAAAATAGAGTCTATGATTGACCGTATCGGAAAGCGTGAGAAATGTAAATATATGTTGTGACCTGTGGAGAAGTGAAACTAGAACAGGGTACTCCTCCCATTTGGTCATAACACCTTCTAAATACCCAACACACACACACCCCAGTTAAAGGAAAAATAAAGATGCTTTGGTCAAAGTACTTATTAATTCTTCAAGAAAAGGGGCAAGACATGTTCCAGTTGGCATACAGTCTGCCGTCCGAGTACACATCACTGGGATCTTTTCAGAAACAGTTAGTTCAGGACATGTTGAGAGGACGTCTTCCAGAAGCTTCTCAGGAGAAATGCTGCTTCAGTGTCTCGATTTCTTACACTTGAGTCTCAGGGCTTCTCTATGAGGTGGAGAAAATATAACTGGTCTTCTCTTTTAGTAGGCTGACCTCCAACTGACTCAAAACAGTATTCAAAAATGAAACCCACTCTTCAGTACCATAAATCTTGACATGTCACTTCTCCTGTAAACAACTTCCATAATCAGAAGACATGCGATATCCAGTAAATGTTTTTAAACAGAGTCCTTTCCAGTGACCCTTTTAAAGAAAAAACAAAGTCCAGCATCTAGAGCATCACTTCAGTCCTCCAATGAATCCATCTCCACAATTCTAAAACACGTCCTCAAAAAATGTAAAAAAAATAGAAGCACTTTCATAACACCATGGACTGGTTTACAGAACAAATCAAGGGAGCTAGCTCCTTTTTTAAATGCAGAAACAACATTAGCTGCATGTCAGTCTTCACAGAATAATAGAAATTAACAGCATGGAAGGCAGCCATTTGGCCCATCAAGTCTGCACCAGCTGACAAGTAACCATCCAGTCTAATCCCACTTTCCAGCTCTTGGTCCATAGCCTTGTAAGTTACAGTACTTCAAGTGCATACGCAAGCACTTTTTAAATGTTATGAGGGATTCTGTCTCTTCAACCCTTTCAGATAATGAGTTCCATATCCGCACCACCTTTTGGGTGAAGAAATTACGTCTTGAATCCCCTCTAAACCTCCAACCTCTTACCTTAAATATATGCCCCCTAGTTATGGACCTCTCAACCAAGGGGAATAGGGCCTTCTATCCATTCTATCAAGACCCCTCAATTTTATACACTTCAATTAGCCTCAGCCTCCTCTGTTCCAAAGAAAACTACCCAATCTTACCTCATAAATTCACCAGTCCAGGTAACATCGTCTATATGTCCGCTGTACTCTCTCTAGTGCAGAGACATCTTTCCTATAGTGCCGTGACCAGAACTGCAGGCAGTACTCCAGCTGTGGCCCAACTAGTGTTTTGTACAGTTCCAGCATAATCTCCCAGCTCTAATATCATATGACACGGCTAATAAAAGGCAAGTATCTCGTATGCCTTGTTGACCACCTATCCAAGTGTCCAACTACCTTCAGGGATCTGTGAACATGCACTCTAAGGTCCCCCTGTTCCTCTACACTTCTCAATATCCTTTCACTTGTGTATTCCTTTGCCTTGTTAACCTTCCCCAAATGTATTGCCTCACACTTCCCTGGATTGAACTCCATTTGCCACTGTTCTGCCCCTTTGACTAGCCCATTGATATCTTTCTGCAGTCTACAGCTTTCCTCTTCATTATCAACCACACAGTCAATTTTTGTATCGTCTGCGAACCTCTTAACCATACCCCCTACAAGCAAGTCCGAAGCATTGACATAAACCACAAAAAGCAAGGGGCCCAGTACTGAGCCCTGCAAAACCTCACTGGAAACAGCCTTCCAGTCACAAAAAACACCCAACCATTATCCTTTGCTTCCTGCCTCTGAGCCAATTTTGGATCTAACTTGCCACTTTGCCTTGAATTCCATGGGCGTTTACTTTAGTGATCTGTCTGCCATGTTAGAATCTGGTGAAGGTCATCGACCTGAAACATTAACTCTTTCACTCTCTGTAGATGCTGCCAGACCTGTTGAGTATTTCTAGCATTTTCTGGATTTCCAGTATCTATGGTATTTTGTTCTTTTGCAGAATCTAAATGGTTGGCCTTCAGTATTCCAAAATACTGCAAAGTAAGGATAACTATTGACAGGATCATTGAATTATACCACAGGTGGTGGCCATTTAGTTAATTGTACATGTGCTGACTCTCAAACAGCTCTCCACAATCCCATTTCCTTGCCCTTTCTCCATACCCTTTCCAGTACTTCTCGACATCACAACAGTGACTACACGTCAAAAATAATTAGTTGACTGTGAAGCACTCAGACATCCTAAGGTTGTGAAAGAAGTTATGTAAATACAAATTCTTGACAGGGTGAGAGACAGAGGGAGGAGAGTGAGAGAAGGGGGAGGCAGGAGGGGCAGAGAGGGTGAGAACTGATCTAAAAAGGGTTTGAATTGAATTCATAGAATTGATATGAATGGTCTGAGTTCAGTTTATTAACTGTCATGTATCGCAAGATATCTAACGCCATTAGAATTTTGCATGTTGTTGATCATGGTTTCTCATATTAACAGTTTAATATCATGATGCATTCTTACCAAGTTGTTTTTTGTCTTTGCCACATTTGGATCGTCAGGTCCAAGTTTGGTTTGGTAAATCTCCAATGCACGTTCATAGTAATATTCTACTTCTTCATACTTTCCCTGGTTCTGACACAATAGTGCCAAATTATTTAGCTGTTTTGCCACATCGGGATGATCCCTACCCAGTACCTGAGGAAGTAAGCATAAAAAGACTAGAATCTAACATTCTCACACCATTTTTTAAAGCATTCAGCAGCATACTGTTTCTCAATGAAGAGGGTTACTACAACAGATGCCCAGATGACTGTACCAATATTCATAGTGTTGAGGTGCACAATGGAATTGTACAATATATACACATAATGCAGTAATTGACTTGATTAAAACAAAAGCAAGCAATTTTACAGGAAAGATTTAAGTTCTATAATAGCTGAATGCCCAAATTCAAATTGAACAGCAATGCCAAATAATTTAGATAACTTGGATAGTAGTTTCGAGTGGGTTCCATATGCTTGATAAGTCAATAAAGCCTGATCATTCTTCTGAACAGATGGAATAAATATGTACTTCACTGTAAAATGGAGGATGACATTCAAAGGAACTCAAAACCTTGCTTGATAAGATTCTCAATGTTAATATTTTTACAGTTACTAATATTTAGTTGCCAACACCCAAAAATGTTGGTTCATCCATTTTTAAAATTATTTTTCAACCTGCAATCCAGTCCAAATTAAATAACATTTCCAATTATTAATGCCATACAATATTTTTAAACACTTGAATAATGTACCGCTCCAAACCATTTCTTCAATGAAAAGAAGTTTAGCTCCAAGTGTCTTGGCCCCCAAGTCTTGTCTAAATATATCAATATCCTTTTGAAAGACAGTGCCCACAACTGCAAGCAGTATTCCAAACTTGACCCAGCTAGTGATCTACACAAAGTTAGAATACTCAAATTGATGTACACCAGTACACCTCTTGGCATTTCTTCGCAGATGAAGATTTTGGGACGGTTGTACTCATTGGTTGCAAACCCGCTGGTGGCTAGTCAGGCCTATCCATAAGCGGCAGATTCTCCCACAGTGGGTACAAGGGAAGGTGCAGTCGTTGCTGGGGGGTAATTGGATCTATCCTTCTCCTCCTTTTCTTTCATGCTGATACTTCACTCAGTCTCAAAGGTGTTTGTAGCCTTCCTGATGTAGCATCTCCAGGCATCGCGATCTATGGCCTGCACTTCCCAACAGCGATGGTTGATGTGGCACACAGAAGAACTTCTTCAAGCAGTCCTTGAAACGTTTGCATGGGACCCCTCTGTTCCTTTTACCTGTGGTCAGCTCTTCATACAACATGATCTTGGGCAGGCGACTGTCATCCATCTGGGCAACGTGACCCACCCAACGCAGTTGGCTTTGTAGGAGGAATGCTTCGATACTGGCGATGTTGGCTATTTCCAGGACTTCAACGTTTATGATGCAGTCCTGCCAGTGGATCTTGAGGACACTGCGGAGGCAGTGCTGATGGAAGTGCTCTAGAAGGCATACATGACAGCGGTGTAAGACCCATGACTCGGAGCTGTACAGAAAGGTGGTGAGGACTATGTCTTTTTACACTGAGTTTGGTCTGTGCTGAGGCTGTGGTTGCTCCACACTCGTTTTTACAGGCTGCCGAATGTTCTGTTTGCTTTTGAAAGCCTATTGTCCACTTCCTTCTCTATGGTGGCATCAAAGGAGATGATGCTCCCCAAATAAGTAAATTGCTCGACGGCATTCAGCTCGATTCCCTCAATGACCATGCTTGGTGGTCTATATTCTTCTTGGGGTGCAGGCTGATGCAGGACTTCAGTTTTCTTTAAACTGATGAGTTGTGCTGCCTCGGAAAAATGTGTTGTTTTATGTTGCAGGTCTGACTGACTGTGGGCCAAGAGAACACAGTCATGGGCGAAAAGCTCACGGATGTGCTTTTCTTGTGTCTTTGTGTGAGTCTGAAGACACCTGAGGTTCATCAGTCCGGAAGCGTACGTAAACTCCCACAAAGGTCATCCAATGCCTGCTCCAGCATCATGCTGAAAAAAATGGTGAGAAGGGTCGGGACCAGCACACATCCCTGCTTCACACCATTGGAGATACGGAAGGGACTTGAGAGGTTGCTGTTTTGCTTGACTTGTCCGTACTGATTTTCATGAAACTGCTTTAACATGGCCAGGAACCTGGGTGGGCATCCAAACCTTTCAAGGATTTTCCAAAGTCCATCTCTGCTCACAGTGTCAAATGCCTTGGTGAGGTCTACAAAAGTGACGTACAGGCCTTTTTTGCTCACGACACTTTGCTTGTAATTGTGTGATTGCAAATTCCATGTCTACGATGCCTCTGAAACCACATTGGCTCTCTGAGGCTTTCTTCCGCAATGGTAGGCACAAGCTTGTTCAGACATATTCTAGCCAGGATCTTCCCAGCAATAGAAAGGAGGGTGATCCCACGGTAGTTGGAGCAGTTTGATTTTTCTCCTTCGTTTTTGTGCAAGGTGATGATAATGGCATCACGAAGATCCCGTGGAATCCTGCTCGGTTCCCAGCAGGCCATGAAAAACTCATGGAGCTTGGTGTATAGGGCAGGGCCACCATGCTTCAAGGCTTCGGGTAGAATTCCATCAGCTCCGGGGGCTTTGTTGTTCTTCATCTGGTTGATGGCGGTCATAGTTTCCTCCAGTACATGGTATGTCCACAACAGCTTCACAAGTGGTAAATTTTAGTGACCCAATTACCCTTCTGTTTTCCCTTTTCTGCCTTTGCCGATGGACATTCCTTCATTGTATGCATTTTTTCATTTCAATGTGCATTACCATATTTTCAAATATGTCATTCCCCAACTCTTTCACTTAAATGATCTGGAAATCTCTGAATGGTGTAAATTTCTTTTTTCAGCTAGCCATATAGCTTGATGTCACGAAATTCTCTCCTTTACAATTACCCAGTCTTCAGTGAGTCCATCATCTTTCATGGATGGAAGGATGCCAACCAGCAGGTACAGGTCCACAGTACAAATTGATTATTTACCCGAAAGGCACACAAGGTCTCTTCAAATTTCAAGTTTAAATACTAAAGCTCTTTGGCTAGTTGCAATGTTGCTCGAGGAGATTATGCAAGATCATAATTACTGGAACATATTTATGTCCTGTTATGAAAGCATAACATGTTGCTGCTGTGCCTCCATCACAATGGATTCCAAATTTACCTTTTTCAGTATCGATGCAAGTTACACAAAGAACCATCATCTCTGCTGAAAATTGTATAAGATTATTTCATAAAGCACAGTGTGACTGCTGAATCTATCAGTACAACTGTTTCTTCTGGTTACCAACCTTTTCACGGATCTCCAGAGCTCTCTTACACATAGGCTCAGCCTCTCTGTATTTTCCCCTTTTTCCATGAAGTACTGCAAGATTATTTAATGTAGCTGCCACCTGAAAGGAATCCAATCAGGTAATTACAAGGAGAATTCTTACAAAAGCAGCATATTAATACAAAGTAATCATCAGAGGCACGATCAAAGTCAGAAATATCAAAATTGAATTCAACGAACAAAAAGTGTGGATTTCATATTTATGTAGTATTTGTCAGAAGTGCAGCATTAGAAAATATTAGCACCTAAAAAATAATCAAATAAAATCAGTGAAAGCTCTCTGGAATATTGTACTTGCAGGCAAATATGATTTTTGGTTTATGCACTTATGGTCAAGAGTGTGCACATAATGATTTTTCGTTACTGAACCAATAGATGGATTCACAATTTAACCTCCCTACCTGCTCATCATTTAGGAATGGTAGATGTTAACCTCAGCCTGTTGGTTTAACATGGAGAAATATTTAAACCGAATTCTGGATTCCCACACAAGTAATGTACATATGTACAAGATATACTGAAAGGGGAATACGAACCGCAGGATGGTCTTTACCCAAGGTCTTCTCCCGAATGGCTAAGGCATCATGAAGCAGGTTTGCTGCCTCTTTGTATTTGTTCTGGTCCCTAACATTTAAAAAAAGGGGCATAATACAAGTTTATATGATTTTATTGATCTTAAGTGTTCAAAAGTTTTCATTTGCAAATTTCACATGTACAATTCCTCATCACAATCTAAAATTATCTGTTTGCATTTATTCAGTCGCTGTATTCACTATAAAACTGAAGTGAAACATTTACAGAACTGTCTCAACTGATAGTCATTCTATTACTGGTATATTTCTTATTTGATGCAATGCTCTGTTTAATAGTTAAAAGAATATCAAAACTTCTTCCAAGGATTTCAGACATTTTGAAAATGAAACAGTTCACTTAAGACTAGGTTGTAAAATGCCGCAATGTAAAGGGTTGCATCAGTTTTACACAGACCAAGATGCAGTCGTTAAGACGTAGTTAAAAGACTAAGTTAATTGACAGTAATTAATGAATGTAACAGCCACTAGAAGTGTATCATAGGCAATTAAAACTTGTGAAATACTTTCAGCATTGAAAGATACACAAGTTACAAGTCTGAGTGTTGTATAACAAGCTAACCGTTAAAAATCTTTGATTAGAATACATAAATCTCATTAGCTGAGAAGTTCCTTCAACTTTCAATTCAGAGCATTCACAATCATAAAATGACAGAGCTTCCAAATACTACAAAATAATTAAACAAAAACATAAATACAGACTATACTTTGAAACACTCAGGCAGCCAAACTTAGCTGCGCTAACAAAATGAAACAAATATGATCATAATGCGAGACCACTATAACATTTACCATTAGTTAACCACAAAGCAGGCATCTATAAATTCAGTGCATGATGCTGCAAATAAGTGTATTTTCTCTAAAGAGTACTGCAATGTGCAATCAAATAAACTGTCATAACACAAAAGCAAAATACTATGGATGCTGGAAATCTGAAATAAAAACAAAATGTTAGAAATGCTCAGTAGGTCTGGCAGCATCTGAGGAGAGATAATGCTGACGATCCTTCATCAGAGTTAGAGCTGTAATAGGTTTTAAGCAAGTGAAGGGGTGGGGGGGCAGGGGGAGGATAGGAAAAAGAACAAAAGGGAAGATCTGTGATGGGATAGAAGGAAGGAGAATAAATGACAAAGGGTTAATATTGCAAGGCCAAAGGGAGCAGTAATGAGAAAGTAAGGAAATAAAAGATAGCCTAAAGGAGCTGTGAATGGCAGAAACATAAACACAGCTACCATCAGAAAGCAAAAAACGAGAAAATAGAAAAACCAAAGCCAGCAAAGAAAAAAAAGGAAATAATTTCAGATTGTAACCTTTGCCCCCATTTTGTTTCTTTTTTCTTTACTGGCTTTGATTTTTCGCTAAGTGGGTCTGAACCTGCACTGACTTTCAGGAATGCTTTCTTCAGCTATTGTTGGAACAAGTCTATTTAGAAGCACTCTGGCCAAGATTTTGCCGACAATGGAGAGTAAGGTGATGCCTCTGTAGTTTAAAACAGTAAGACCTCTCTCCTTTGTTTTTGTAGAGGGAGACAATCACTGCATCTTGAAGGATATAAGGCACAGTCCCTTTCTCCCAGCATGCTGTAAACAGATCTGTAAGCCTAAAAAGGATCAAATTTCCTCCCTGTTTATAGACCGCGGCTGGAATCCCATCTATTCTGGGGACTTTGAGAGATTTTAATTGCACTATAGCAATTTTAATCTCCTCATGGATTGCTAGTTCATCCAGCTCAGACTTCACTTTCTTCTGGGAGATCTTTGCGATGGACGTTTCTTGCACCATCCACTGGTCACCAAATAGGCTTTTAAAGTTTTCTGACCATTGGTGCAAGATGGATTCTTTATCCAGGAGTTGGGTTGGCCATCCTAAGATTTTTGTGCTGCCTGCACCTGATGGGAAGGTCCATATATACACCTCAATGCTTTGTAGGATTTCATATTTCCCTTATCTGCATACATTTATATTCTCTGTGAGCACTGTCCGCTAGTTGTTTTGGATGACTCGTAGGTTGGTTTGCAGAGTGCCGCAGGCTTCCCTATATGCAGCTTTTGTAGCCTGCTCATCAGGGCGTGCAAGTAGCCTATTGCAGCAGAAGTCTTTTTGAAGAAGCTCTTGGATTTCCATGTAATTTTCATCAAACAAATCTTGGTTTCTTCTGGTTGAGAAGCCAATCACTTTTGCAGTTGTTTCTTGTAGGACAGATTTCAACGGTTGCCACTGCTCTGCTGGGTTAATATCACTGTCTGGAGCTGGGTCACTGCAGAGTCTGTCTTCAAGCTTGTTCTGGAAAACTGTTTTTACGTCTGGTAGATAGAGACTGTGGACTTGTAGTTTTCTTGTTTGTGGGCCATTCCTTTTGGGTGATCATTTGATTTTAAAGGCAACGTTAGCTCGAACCAGTCTGTGATCAGCGTAACAGTCAGCACTGGGTATAACTCTAGTGTGTAGTAAGCACATCCTATATGTCATGTTGGTGCACCAGAACTTAGCCCAAAAGGTGTCAGTGCTTTGAACGTGAATGCCTCCTAGGTGATCTTTAATCTGTTTGCCTGCTGGAATAGAAAATTAGTGATGTTGAGTTTGTGCTCCATGCAGAATTCCAGCCAATGCTATGTCTGCCCAAGACACCTTGCCAATGCTCTAGGTCATAACCCACTCTTGCATTGAAATCTCCAAGTATGATGAGCTTATCCTTGGTATTAACCTTCTTTGACTTGCACAACTTTCTACTGTAGAAGCCGCCTTTGGTCACTTTACCGGCTTGTAGGATAGGAGCACATATGCCGATAATGGTGGCGATAATGGTGACGGTCCTGGATTGGTAGTCGTAAGGATATGAGTCGATTAGAAAAACCAATGGAGAGGTTCTGAAGCCTGCTGACAATGGAGTTCTTAATCACAAATCCAACACCCAGGAGGCATCATTCATCTTTATCTTGCCCTGACCGGGAAAGGGTATAACCTGGTCCATGTTTTCTATATTTCTACATTCCATGCTATGTCATGATTCCTGCTCTGCAAAGCAAACTTCACAGAGTGTTGAGATATCAAAGTCTAGCTGAGCGAGCTCTCTGGCTACAAGTGCAGAACATCTTTTAGGGTGTCTGTTGTTATCTGAATGTGACATTGTGCAAACATTTCAGCACGCAGGTTTCAAGATGTTTTGTCCCTTTTTGTTTTTGCGTTCATTACTTCTTTTGCACCACAGTAGGAGATGCCCATTGGCTACTGTGCCAACCAGGTGACTGAGACAAGCAGTGTTTGGACCACTTTTTCTAGGCCTGTCTCCTTTCTAAGCAAGCAGTGCTATCCAGAGAGAAGGCTACTTGGTCACTCAGGTTGCTGCCAGATGATGTTGTCTCAGGTCAACAGTCAAACAACCCATACTACTGAGCCGCCTACATACAGGATTGAAGCTGCCGCTGCTAGTGTCATCTTCCACCCACTGTTTTTGCCTCTCTCCCATCGCTGTAGGACATTTCTTTCCCTCGTGATAAAATGTCAAATTTAAATTAGAAATCACCTCGCGCAGCCTAATCCCACTGTTTAGACTAAGTGTTTCTCCACAGTGGCTCAGCAGGCGGATATGGCTGCAGCAACCACAAAGCTATAGGTGTTATGTCAGAGTGTCCTTCGCCTAGCCTTTGGCTCGAGAGCCTGCCCTCAAGGCAGAGTGGTTATTTACCCTGGTTTTCCAGCCATCAGTTCCCTTATGCTTGAGCGGACGCCCTTGAGACGTGGAAAGTCACCTTGCCGTTATCACCTTTGTGGGTGTTGAACTCAGCAGTTCTCCTCTAGCCGGTCTGCTGAAACAGTCTGTTTACTGACTTCTAGCTGCTAGCCAATGAAGTGAAGTGCAGGGCACGTTGAGTTTTTTTGGGGGGGGGGGGGGGGGGGGGGGGGGTAGCAGGTCGCTCAGTAGCAAAGGCTGCTCACAGCAACAGCTGCAGACTTTCCTGCTTCTCCACAGCCGCCATCATGCAGCACCTGTTCACGTTCAAACTCCCCCCCCACCCCTCCATAAACTCAGCACTAAATTCCCTTAACAGGCCCCCATCTCAGCTACACAGTACTAATACCCCTCAAAGAAAACCCCCACCTCAACACTAAGCCCGCTCAATAAGTAACCCCTTAAATAAAATGCCACCTCAGCAATGAAGCCACTCAATAAAAGCACCTACCATAGCATTAGCATGATATTTTAATTTCCCATACAATCCAACAGTGTAGCTGAACAACTAAGTTTAGTACTGAATTATGTGCAACTTTATGCTATGGATTTGCAAGCATTGGAAAATGGGTTCAGGCTGCCTCAGTCACTTATTATCTGATCTTTATACCAGAGAACTTCAGCACATTAGATGTTTTGGATTGAAACCTGCGCACCAAAGCTGAAGAATATTCCGAACATTCAAAGCCCTTCAGTCCCAACTACAAGCATTTCACTTCTTTGGCCTCCTGATCGCGAGAGACAATGGCTAAGCGCCTGGAGGTGGTCAGTGGTTTGTGAAGCAGCGCCTGGAGTGGCTATAAAAGCCAATTCTAGAGTGACAGGCTCTTCCACAGGTGCTGCAGAGAAATTTGTTTGTCGGGGCTGTTACACAGTTGGCTCTCCCCTTGCGCCTCTGTCTGTTTTCCTGCCAACTACTAAGTCTCTTCGACGCGCCACACTTTAGCCCCGCCTTTATGGCTGTCCGCCAGCTCTGGTGAACGCTGGCAACTGACTCCCACGACTTGTGATCAATGTCACAGGATTTCATGTCGCGTTTGCAGACGTCTTTAAAGCGGAGACATGGACGGCCGGTGGGTCTGATACCAGTGGCGAGCTCGCTGTACAATGTGTCTTTGGGGATCCTGCCATCTTCCATGCGGCTCACATGGCCAAGCCATCTCAAGCGCCGCTGACTCAGTAGTGTGTATAAGCTGGGGATGTTGGCCGCCTCGAGGACTTCTGTGTTGGAGATACGGTCCTGCCACCTGATGCCAAGTATTCTCCGGAGGCAGCGAAGATGGAATGAATTGAGACGTCGCTCTTGGCTGACATACGTTGTCCAGGCCTCGCTGCCATAGAGCAAGGTACTGAGGACATTTCACTATTGGTGCTTAAACACGTTAACATTTTATTTGCAATAAACAAATCAACTAACTGCTTCTGTAACTTATAATGCGAGATTGCATCAATAAAGGTCCCAGTATAATGGAGTTGCAAGTCAGAATCATTTACTTTGCACAAATACATTTTTAAAATTCATACCTTTCCAGAAATACAAACGTCATACTAACCTGTATACCAAAGCAAGAATGTTGAGCATAGTTGCAACGTCAGGATGATCATGACCTGATGTTTTCTCCAAATCTTCAAGAGCCTGTTTACAAAGAGGCACGGCTACTTCATACCTGCCCTGGGATGCATACTGTATGACTAAGTTATGTAGTGTCCTTAATCTGGCTGGGATCTCATAGCCACCCTGTTGTGCTGCAGCAGCTGCACTGCTGTGTTGCTGCTGAACTGTAAATTGACAGAATAATACCATGCATTAGATGTAGATAGAGCACTGCAGATAAAACATTTTCTGTAATATTGTATATTAGACAGTCCTTGAATTTTATTTACATCCTAGATATTGCACCAAGGTATTTTTCCAACTCTATCAAAAATATTGACTAAAGTGCTCAAAGAACTTTGTTTTTCTCGGATTTCAAAGTTTCATTTTGATTTATGCCTCTTACCAACATAACGCTAATTGCCAAAATAAAGTTGTTCTTCTTCTGTTGTAATCAGAATACACAATCATAGAATGGTTACCGCAGAGAAAGAGGCCATTCAGCCTATTGCGTCTGTGCTAGCTCTCTGAAGGAGCAATTCACCTAGTGCCACTCTCCATAGCCATGCATATTCTTCCTTTTCAGATAATAATCCAATTCCCTCTTGAATGTCTCAATTGAAACTGCCTCCACCAGTCACAGTGCATTCCAGATCCTAACCACGCGCTGTGTGAAAAAGTTTTTCCTCATGACGCTATTGCTTCTTTTGCCTACTACCTTAAATCTGTGCCCTCTGCTTCTCAATCCTTCCGCCAACGGGAAGAGTTTCTCTCTAATTTCTCTGTCCAGACCCCTCATGATTTTGATCACTTCTATTAAGTCTCCTCTCAGCCTTCTCTTCAAGGAGAAAAGTCCCAACTTCCCCAATTTATGTAACTGAAGTTCCTCACGCCTGGAACCACTCTCATAAATCTTTTCTGCACTCCCTCTAACACCTTCACATCCTTCCAAAAGCGTGGTGCCCAGAACTGGACACAATACTCCAGTAGAAGCCGAAGCAGTGTTCTATACAAGTTTAAAATAACTTCCTTGTTTTTTTTTCAATCAATGCCCCTATTGATGAAGCCTATGATGCTGCATGGCTATTAACATTCTGTCAACCTGTCCTGCCACCTTCAATGATTTGTGCACATATACACCCAGGTCCCTCTGCTTCTACATCCCCTTTAGAATTGTACCCTTTATTTTTTATTGTCTCTCTGCTTTCTTTCTACCAAAATGAAACTCTGCATTAAATTTCATCTGCCACTCGTCTGCCCATTCCACCAACCTTTTGAAATTCTACACTATCCTCCTCACAGTTCATAATACTTTCAAATTTTGTATTGTCTGCAAATTTTGAAATTGTGCGCAGTACACCAAGGTCTAGATCATTAATACATATCAGGAAGAGCAGGGGGCAGAATATCGACCCCTGGGGAACTCCACTATAAACCTTCCTCCAGTCTGAAAAACAACCATTAACCACTACTTGTTTCCGGTCACTCAGCCAATTTTATATCCATGTTGTTGCTGTTCCTTTTATTCCATTGGCTCTAACTTTGTTGACAAGCCTGTTATGTGGCACTTTATCTAATGCCTTTTGGAAGTCCATGTACACCAAATCAATAGCATTAGCCTCAACAACCTCATCAAAAAACTTAATCAGGTTAGTTAGTTTCAGGAATTCCAAGAGAGGAACTGCAACTAGATGTTAATTGTTTCAAGACTTTCCTGTTTTGGTGTGCACACTATCACTTCACATCAAGAGTTGGAGAGCTGATGGGAACGTTCAATTTTAATCAACTATTTAAATTTCTGGAAGGTAATTTTAAGTTTAAATCTGGTTTGCCCTACAGTATAATATACCTACCATCACCTATTAATAATAAGTGTGCTGTCATACAAAATTCCTTCTTTTTATTTTAAACTGGCTGTTAGTACAAGGCATCAGCAAAAAAAAAAACAGGGGAATTGGAGGGACTAATTAGAAATGAAGAAACAGACGCAATAGGGATAATGGAGACGAAGAAATGTGGAGCTAAGGGAGATACACGGGAAATATTGACAAAGATGTAGAACATAAGGACAAAAGAAATAGGAGTAGACCATACAGTCCCTCGAGATTCTCTACCATTTTTAAGATCACGGCTGATCCTCAACTCCACTTGCCCATCTGATCCCTAAATCACTTGATTCCTTGAATCTGCTCACTGAGCATTCAAAGGCCTCTGGGGTAGAGAATTCCAAAGATCAACAAGACCCCAGGTGAAGAAATTTCTCATTTCAGCCCAAAATGGCCATCCCCTTATCCTGAGACTATGCCCTTAGTTCTAGGCTCTCCAGCCAGGGGAAACCGCCCCTCTGCACCTAGCCTGCCAAGCTCTCTTAGAATCTTACATTTCAACGAGATCACCTCTTGTTCGGTCTAAACTCCAATGAATATAAGTCCAATTTACTCAATCTCTCCTCATAGGACAACCCTTATCCCAGGAATCAATATAGTGAACCTTCATTGCACCACTCTAAAACAAGGACATCCTTCCTTAGGCAAGGAGACTAAAATGGCACACTGTACTCCAAGCTGTGGTCCCACCAAAGCCCTGTAACAATTGCAGAAAGACTTCCTTACTCTTGTACTCCAACCCCTTTACAATAAAGGCTAACATACGAACTGTCTTCCTAATTGCTTTCTGTACCTGCATGTACAAATCGTTCTGAAGATTTAACAGTTTCATACCATTTAAAAAATATTCTGTTTTTCCCACTACATTTTTCCAATCTGAAAATGATCCATTATTCCCGACTCTCTGCTCTGTTAGTCAATTCTCTATCCATGCTAATATATTATCCCCAACACCATCAGCTCTTACCTTTTGTAGCAAACTTTTATGTGGCACCTTATTGAATGCCCTTTGGAAATCCAAATACACTGCATTTACTGGTTCCCCTTTATCCATCCTGCTCGTTACATCCTCAAAGAACTCTGGTAAATTTGACAAACACGATTTTCACTTTCATAGAACCATGTTGACTTCGCTTAATTATATTACGATTTTCTAAATGTCCTGTTTCTATTTCCTTAATAATGGATTCCAGCATTTTTCAATGACAGATGTTAGGCTAACTGGCTTATAAACAGATACAGCAGCAGAGCACATCGGGAGAGAGGAATTTATAAAAAGTGAGCCGGAACCACCAACAGAGACACAGTGGCAGAGCACATGATCGGAAAGAAAAACCGAAGTGTGGCGTCACAGGGAAGCAGGTAGGTGATTGGCTGGGTGAGACTTCGGAGCTACAAACAGCACGAGAGGGGAAAGAGAGCAGCAAGGCACAGGGAGCTAGTTGGTGAGTATCTGGTGGGTTTTTTTCCTACTTTTTTCTTTCTCTAACATTTAAGACCACCTATTAAGTAGAAGCTAAAATACCAGTAGTCGGTAGGTGGTTACCTGTTTGTTCATTCTATTTATAAGCTTTTTGTGTTTATTTAACTTCCAATTTTTAGTGCAGTAAATAAATAAATAAATAATTCGATGCATGGCAGGGCTGCTCACACCCATCGAATGCACCTCCTGTGCTATGCGGGAGATCCAGGATGCCTCCCATATCCTGGAGAACCATTTGTGCAGAAAGTGTCGTCAATTGCAGCAGCTTGAGCTCTGGGTTTTGGAACTTGAGCAGCAGCTGGCGACACTGCGGTGTATTTGCGAGGATGAGAGCTACGTGGATAGCATGTTTATAGATATGGTCACCCCGCAGCTTAACAGTATGCAGGAAGAGAGGGAATGGGTGACTGCCGGGCAGTCAAAAAGAAACAGGCAGGTAGTGTAAGGAATGCCAGTGTGCATCTCACTCTCCAACAGGTATTCAGTTCTGAATATTGATGAGAGTGATGGTTCAGCTGGGGAGTGCAGCCAGAGCCAAGTCCATAGAACCACGGGTGGCTCAGCTGCAGGGGGGTACAGGGAAGACTGTAAGAGCCATAATGATAGGTGATTCAATAGTCAGGGGAACAGACAGGCATTTCTGTGGCCACAGACGTGAATCCAGGATGCCAGGGTCAAGGATGTCACTGAGCGGCTGCAGAGCATCCTGAAGGGGGAGGGTGAACAGCCAGCAGTCATGGTCCACATCGGAACCAATGACATAGGTAGAAAGAGGGATGTGGTCCTGCAGTCAGAATTTAGGAAGCTCGGTCAGAATTCAGGGAGCTAGGTAAGAAATTAACAAGCAGGACATCAAAAGCAGTAACCTCCGGATTACTCCCAGTGCCATGCTCAAGTGAGTATAGAAATAGAAGGATAAGACAGATGAATGCGTGGCTGGAAAGATGGTGCAGGAGAGAGGGCGTTTGATTCCTGGGACATTGGGACCAGCTATGGGGGAGATGGGACCTGTACAAGCCGGATGGGTTGCACTTGAGCAGAGCTGCGATGAGTTCCTTGCGGGACGTTTTGCTAGTGCTGTTGGGGAGGGTTGAAACTAGTTTGGTAGGGGGATGGGGACCTGAAGGTGGACTCAGTTGGGACTAAATATCAGAAATGAAAATGGAAGGCAGAAAAATAACGGATGAGTCTGGAAGACAGAGGAAACACAGGTTAGAAAAAACAAAGTTTGGCAGTGCTCAAGGGTATCTACTTCAATGCAAGCAGCATAGCAAATAAAGCAGATGAGCTAAGGGCACAGACAGACTTGTGACAGTATGATATCATAGCTATTACAGAAACATGGCTTAAGGAGGGACAGGAATCGCAGCTCAACATTCCTGGTTACAGGATTTTCAGACACGATAGGGAGGGAGATAAGAAAGGAGGGGGTGTGGCAATTTTGGTCAACAAAACTATTACAGCTGTGAGGAAGGATGATATGCTGGAAGGTTCATCAAATGAGGCCATATGGATTGAGCAAAGGAACAAAAAAGGGGAAATCACACTACTGGGAGTGTACTTTGGACTCCCAGTCAGATGGAGATAGAAGAGCAGATATGTAGGCAAATCTCTGAGAAGTGCAAGAACAATAGGGCAGCAATAGTAGCGGATTTTAACTACCCACATATTAACTGGGATAGTTTTAGTGTGAAAGGAATTGAGGGAGAATTCCTGAGGTGCATTCAGGAGAACCTTTTTGCCCACTATGTAGTAAGACCAACAAGAAAGGGCACAGATTTAGACTTAGTTTTAGGAAATGAAGATGGGCAGGCGGAAGGAGTGGCAGTGGGAGAGCATTCTGGTGGCAGTGATCATAATTAAGTTAGTTTTAACATAATTATGGAAAAGGACAGAGATAGAATAGGAGTTAGAGTTCTCAATTGGGGCAAGGCCAATTTGACTAAACTGAGGAGTGATTTAGCGAAGGTGGACTGGAAATAGCTACTTGAAGGTAAATCAGTGTCAGAGCAATGGGAGGCAAAGGGGAGATCCAAGGCGTTCAGAGTAAACATGTTCCCACAAAGAAAACGGGCGAGACAGCCAAATCTAGAGCCCCATGGATGTCAAGGAGCTTACAGGGTAAGATAAGGCAGAAAAGGAAAGCTTATGTCTGACACCAAGAACTCAATACTACAGAAAGCCCAGGAGTATAGAAAGCAGAGGGGTGAAATAAAAAAGGAAATTAGGAAAGCAAACAGAGGGCATGAAAGAATATTGGCAAGCAAAATCAAGGTGAACCCAAAGATGTTTTATCAACACATTAAGCAGAAGAGGAAACCCAAGGAGTAGGGCCCATAAAAGACCAAAAAGGTAACCCACGTGTAGGGGAGGAAGATGTTGGTATGGTTCTTCATGAATACTATACGTCGGTCTTCACAAAAGAGGGGACGATGCAGATATTGTAGTTAAGGAGGAGTGTGAAGTATTGGATGTGATAAACATAAGGACAGAGGAAGTATTAATGGGATTAGCATCCCTGAAAATTGATAAATCACCAGGACCGGATGAAATGTACCCCTCTTTGCCCCTGCCCTTTCCTCTTTGCCCCACAGCAGATGGTTTGACCATCATTTTCCAGTCCTCACTGGATACAGGGGTGGTGCTGGAGGATTGGAGAACTGCTAACGTTCTACTACTGTTTAAAAAGGGAGCAAGGGATAGACCGAAAGTCTAACCTCAGTAGTGGGCAAATTATTGGAATCTATTCTGAGAGACAGGATAAACTGTCACTTAGAAAGGCACAGGTTAATCAAGAATAGTCAGCATGGAATTGTTAAGGGAAGATCTTGTTTGACCAATGTGATCGAATTTTTTGAAGTAGGAACAAGGAAGATAGATGAGGGTAGTGCAGTTTATGTGGTCTACATGGATTTTAGCAAAGCTTTTAACAAGGTCCCACATGGCAGACTGGTTATAGTTTCCTACTTCCTGTCTCCCTCCTTTCCAATCTCTGACGCCACTTTCAAGACCCTAGGATGCAGGCGATCAGGTCCAGGGGGCTTGCCAGCCTTCAGTCTCATTAGTTTGCCTAGTACTTTTTCTCTAGTGATAATGATTTTAAGTTCCTCCTTCCCTTTTGTTCCTGATTTTTCTACTATTATTGGAATGCTTTTAGGGTCTTCTACTGTGAAGACAGATACAAATATTTGTTCAAAATCCAAGCCATTTCCTGATTTCCCATTAATTCCCTCGTGTTTTTTTATTCTTTCACGGGATGTGGGCACCACTGGCTATCCCAGCATTTATAGCCCAACCCTAATTGCCCTTGAGGTGGTGGTGGTGGTGAGCCACCTTCTTGAACAGCTGCAGTTCAGCTGATGAGTGCACACTCAGTGCTGTTAGGAAGGAAGTTCCCGGATTTTGACCCAGCGACAGTGAAGGAATGGCAATATAGTTCCAAGTCAGGATGGTGTGTGGCTTGGAGGGGAACCTGCAGGTGGTTATGCTCCCATGTTTCTGCTGCCCTTGTCCTTCCAGAAACATAGAAACACAGAAAATAGGAGTAGACCATTCGGTCCTTCGAGCCTGCTCCACCATTCATTATGATCATGGCTGATGATCCAACTCAGTAACCTGTTCCTGCTTTCCCCCCATATCCTTTGATCCCTTCTGCCCCAAGAGCTATACCTAACTCCTTCTTGAAAACATACAATGTTTTGGCCTCAACTGCTTTCTGTGGCAGCGAATTCCACAGGCTCATCGTTCTCTAGGTGAAGAAATTTCTCTTCATCTCAGTCCTGAAAGGTTTACCCCGTATCCTTAGACTATGACCCCTGGTTCTGGATTCTCCCACCATGGGAACATCCTTCCTGCAACTACCCTGTCAAGCAAGTCCTGTTAGAATTTTATAGGTTTCTACGAGATCCCCCCTCACTCTTCTGAACTCCAGCGAATATAGTCCTAAGCGTCTCAATCTCTCCTCATACGTCAGTCCCGCCATCCCAGGAATCAGTCTGCTAAACTTTCGCTGCACTCCCTCTATAGCACGAACATCCTTCCTCAGATAAGGAGACCAAAACTGCACACAATATTCCAGGTGTGGCCTCACAAAGACCCTGTATAATTGCAGCAAGACATCCCTGCTCCTGTACTCTAATCCTCTTGCTATGAAGGCCAACATACCATTTGCCTGTTTTACCACCTGTTGCACCTGCATGCTTACCTTCAGCGACTGGTGTACGAGGACATCCAGGTCTCGTTGCATATTCCCCTTTTCTCAGTTTATAGCTGTTCAAATAAGAATCTGCCTTCCTGTTTTTGCTACCAGAGTAGATAACCTCACATTTATCCACATTATACTGCATCTGCCATGCAGTAGCCCACTCACTCAACTTGTCCAAATCACCCTGAAGCCTCTCTGCATCCTCCTCACAACTCACCCTCCCACCCAGTTTTGTGTCATCTGCGAATTTGGAGATATTACATTTAGTTCCCTCATCTAAACCATTAATATATATATTCAATAGCTGGGGTCCTAGCACCGACCCCTGCGGTACCCCACTAGTCGCTGCTTGCCATTCGGAAAAAGACCCGTTTATTCCTACTCTTTGTTTCCTGTCTGCCAACCAATTTTCTATCAATCGCAATACACTATCCCCAATTCCATGCGCTTTACTTTTACACGCTAATCTCTTATGTGGGACTTTGTCGAAAGCCTTCTGAAAGTCCAAATAAACCAGATCCACCATCTCCCACTCCAACTCTACTTGTTACATCCTCGAAGAATTCTAAATCCATGCTGACTCTGTCTGATTCTATATCCAGCCAATCTCCTGACCTGCCACCCATCTTTGCACAATTACATGCTTTTTCTTTAAGTTTGATACTATCTAACTTTTTAGTGAACCTCGGATGGTGGGTCCTCTCCTTGGAATTTTTCTCTTTCATTGGAATGCATCTATTCAATGTATTCTGAAGTATCCCCTTAAATATCTGCCACTGCACCTCTATTGACCTATCCCTTAACCTAATTTGCCAGTTCACTTTAGCTAGCTCTGCTTTCATGCCCTCATAATTGCCCTTATTTAAGTTTGAAATACTAGTCATAGACCCACTCAAACTGAATGCAAAATTCAATATTATGATCGCTGCTGCCTAGGAGCGTTTTCACTATGAGGTCACTACTTAATCCTATCTCGTTGCATAATACCAGGTCGAGTATAGCCTGCTCTCAGGTTGGCTTCAGAATGTGCTGTTCTAAGATACTATCCTGAAAACATTCTATGAACACCTCATCTAGGCTACCTTTGCCCATCTGATTTTTCCAGTCTATATGTAGATTTAAATCCCCCATACCTTTCTGACAAGCTCCCATTATTTCTTCCTTTATACCCCATCCTATCATCATGTGGGTACTATTAAGGGGCCTGTACACCACTTCCACAAATGACTTCTTGCCTTTATGATTTCTCATCTCTACACAAACTGCTTCTACATCCTGGTTTCCTGAACTTAAGTTATCCCTCTCTATTGTGCCAATCCCAATCAATAATTAATCCCTCCACTTTTGCCTTGCTTCCTGTCCTTCCTAAATGTCATCTACCCGTCAACATTTAGGTCCCAATCTATGTCATCCTGCAGCCATGTCTCTGCAATGGCTATCAGCTCATACTCCTTTATTTCTATTTGCGCTATCAGTTCATGTGTTTCGTTTCGAATGCTACATGCATTCAAATACAGAACCTTTAATTTTGTCCTTTTATTATTTTTGTAACATCTAGCCTTATCTGTTGATTTACTCTTAAATTTGTACCCTCTGTCCCTTCCAGTCACGGTCTGTTTATTGTTCCCATATTAATACCCCTCTCTCTCGCCTTGTCTCCACTCTGATTTACCACATCTTTGCAAATTGGCATTGATGATGATCAGCCATGATCTCATTGAGTGGCGGAATGGACTCGAAGGGCTGAATGGCCTACGCCTGCTCCTATTTATGTTCTTATCTACTGTCTTATCTTTTAATCTATTTTCCCAGTCCATTTTAGCCAACTCTATCTTCATTCCTTTGCAAATGCCCTTATTTAAGTTTAAAACACTAGTTTCAGACCCAAGTATCTCACCCTCAAACTGAATGTGAAATTCTATAATGTTATGATCACTCTTCCCTTGAGGAGCCTTTACTATGGGATTAATTAATCCTGTCTCATTACACATTCCCAGATCTAAAATAGCCTGTTCCCTGGTTTGATTCATAACAGAGAGTGGTGAACCCGTGGAATTCTCTACCACAGAAAGCAGTTGAGGCCAAATCATTAAATATATTCAAGAAAGAGTTAGATATAGTTCTTGGGGCTAAAGGAATCAAGGGATACGGGGAGAAAGCAGGAACAGGGTACTGAGTTTGGACGATCAGCCATGATCGTATTGAATGGCGATGCAGGCTCGAAGGGCTGAATGGCCTACTCCTGCTCCTACTTTCTATGTTTCTAATGTTATAAAACATCCCAAGGTGCTTTACAGGAGCATCATAGAACAAAATATGACACCCAGCCATAAAAGGAGATATTAGGTCAGATGACCAAAAACTTGGCCAAAGAGGTAGGTTTAAAGGAGTATCTTAAAGGAGGAAAGCGAGGTAGAGGCGCTAAGAGGTTTAGGGAGGAAATTCCAGAGTTTAGGGCCGAGACAGCCGAAGGCATGGCCACCAATGATGGAGCAATTAAAATCAAGGATACTCAAGAGGCCAGAATTAGAGGAGCACAGAAGGGGTTGTGGGGCTGGAGGAGATTACAGAGATGGGGAGGGTGCAAGGCCATGGAGGGATATGAAAGCAAAGATGAGAATTTTAAAATAAAGACATTGCTTGACTGGTTTTTAATGTAGTTCAGTGAGCAGAGGGGTAATAACTCACACCAAGTCTGGTTCAGCTAAGACACAAGCAGCAGAGTTTTGGATAACCTCAAGTTCACGGAGGGTAGAATGTGGGATACCAGCTAGGAGTGCATTGGAATAGTCACGTCTAGAGCTAATGAAGGCATGAATGAGGGCTTCAGCAATAGATGAGCTGAGACAGGGACGAAAGTCAGACGATATTATGGAGGTGGAAATAGGCGGTTTTAGTAACGGCGCAAATATGACGTTAGAATCTCACCATGTTAAATGTGACATCAGGCTTGCGAACAGACTGGCTTAATCTCAGATTGTTGCCAGGAGGAGAGATGCAGTCGTAGCTAGGGAATGAAGTTAGGAGTGGGGACCAAAAACGATGGCTTCGGTCTTCCCAATATTTAATTGGAGGAAATTTCTGCTCATCCAGTACTGAATGTCAGATAAGTAGTCTGATAATTTAGCAACAATGGAGTCGTTGAGAAAGGTGGTGGTGAAAGAGAGCTGTCATCTGCGTACATGTGTAAACTATCGCTGTGCTTTCGGATAATGTCCCCGAGGTACAGCATGTAAATGAGAAATAGGAGGGGAGGACCCAAAGATAGATTCTTGGGGGACACCAGAGGTAACACAGCAAAGAGAAACCACTGTAAGTGATTCACTGGCTATGATTAGATAAAGAATGGAACCAGTGAGACCAGTCCAACACAGCTGGACAGTGGAGACGTTAGGGGAAGATGGCGTGGCCAACTGTGTCAAAGGCTGCAGTCAGGTTGAGAAGGATGAGGAGATAGTTTACCTTTGTCACAGTCACATAGAATGTCATTTGTGCATTTGATAAGAGCTGTTTCAATACTGCAGCATGGCAGAAACTTGACTGTAGAGATTCAAACATGGATTTCCAGGAAAGATGGGGATGAATTTGGGAGATGACAACACATTCAAGTACTTGAGGGGAAAGGGAGGTTGGAGATGGGATGGTAGTTTACAAGGATGGTGGGGATCAAGGGATTTTTTTTTTGAGATGATGACGACAGATTTAAAAGGAGAGGGGGACAAACCCGAAGAGAGAGAACAGTTAACAGTATCGGCTATCATGGGGACCAGGAGGCGAAGATGGGTGGTCAGCAGTTTAGTGGAAATAGAATCAAGGGATCAGGAGGTGGGTTTCAAGGACAAAATGAGCTCAAAGAGGGCATGAGGGGAGAAAGTAGAGAAAGATGCGAGTTCAGGGCTTGGACAGGGGGAAGCATTATAGGAAGTTTGGTCAGGTGGGTTACTGAAATGGAGGGACGTGACAGAGGCAGCTGATTGGTCTCGATATTCGTGACAATGAAGTCCGTGAGCTCCTCGCACTTATTGTTGGTGAGAGTAATAAAGGGGAGAGGGCTTAAGACGCAAGTTTACAGTACAGAAAAGAAGCCAGGGGTTATCTTTGCATTTCAGCATGATCCTGGAATAGTGAGCAGTTTTAGCTGATGAGGGCACGATCCGATAGTGTCTTAGGTGGTCCAGCCAGATCTAGCGGTCACTGGTTAAACCAGTTGTGCACCATATCCTTTCAAGCTTGCGTCCCTTGGACTTAAAGGAGTGGAGAAGAGGGCCATACCAGAGGAACAGCCAGCATGAAAGTAATGGTTACATCGGGGTTTTGGGCATCAATGGTGGAGGTGAGGGTACGGTTGAGCAAAACCAGTGGCTGCAGAAGTGTTGTGACAAACAGAGGGCCAAAAGCTAGACAGTTAAGATTTTGAAAGTGCAGTTGTAAGTGAATTAGGAGATGTTTTTACCAGGGACAGATACAGGATGTGGCAGGGTTGGGGCGAGGCAGTGGGATGTAGTTAGTAAGTAATACAAAGTGATCAGAGATGGCCTTATGTGCAACTCATACGATGGAGCCAGTCATGCCATGTGAGATGACAAGGTCAAGGGGGTGGCCATGAATGTGGGTTGGGGAGTTTACATGGAGGGAGAGATTTAGGAAGGATAAGAGGGCAGTGAACTGAGAGGAGAGAGAACATGATGAGTTGAGATAGAGGTTGAAATCACAGGGAATAGACAAATTCATGGCACAAAGAAATAAATGGTTTTGATTTAATAGTCATATGGAGACGTTGTATGGTGACCAAGGTGGGGAACTCAATATTCTAGAGTACTTAATGTTTCAAAACGACAGACTTAAACTATAATAATAAATAATAATAATGAGTTTTTGTCTGCCTGGACTTTTTGATTCGGTGGATGTCAATTTAGCTAAATTTTGCATCTGTGGCATGTCAGTTGGCTCAACAGAAATTGTAATTTTACTGCAACACTAAGGTACCGTGTGTACTGAGTGCACCAAACTCCCATCTGATTTTTCCCTCTCCCTGCCCCCATTCCAACCCTGCAAACCCTGGCAGATAGGAGACATTTCAATAACTTCTGTTGAACGTAGGCTGTGAGTTCAAAAAGAGAGAGAGGAGCAGGGCTTGAATCTGTGTCTGTCCACACCCTCTATGACCCCCCTCTCTCCCTCCTCAAAAAAACAGCTTTGCTTTTGTGCGAGCTTCAATTGGTGGTTGCGACTTTGAGGCATAGGTGCTCGGACATGGTCTCAACTGAAGCGCACAAGGCACATGCGGCTGCTGATGGTTGCTGGCAGCGGGGCTGGGGGGCGGTTTTGGTGGAGAAAAAGAACAGCATAAGGTAAGGGGAGCCCAACGTCAAAGTTACCCAGCTGGAGAATTGTGGGGGAATGGCATAAGAGGGATAGTTGGTGGCGACGGGGGCAGTGTGGGGGGGGGCCTACCCCAGTTGGAAAAGGGTGTGTGGGAACAACATGGGAGGGATGGCATGGTAGTGGAACAGCACGGAAGGGGGTTGGAGGAGAGGGAGGGGTGGCATGGCGCGGGTGAGGGCGAACAGGGCGATGCGGTGGAGGGCGGGGGGGGGGTGCACTTTGGTGGTGGTCGAAGAAACGGGATGGGGGAATGCATGGAATAGATGGAATAGGGAGGATATGAGAGGGATGAAAGGAATGGGATGGGTATGGAACTAGACGGATGGCATCAAAAGGATAGTATGGTACAGGATGGGGATTTAAAGAAATACTGTTGCAATAAAGATTCTAATTTCAAAGCAAATGTTTTGCTGGTCTTTGTTAGTAGTCCATAAAATGCTCAGTTTGTTCTCTCCATTCATGAACAGAGGCATTACACTGTATACCCTCCAGTTCCTTGGCACAATTTGCATATCACCTGACTGGTTTGAAGACATAGGTTTCCATACATGGAATCAAACAAAAAGGCAAGCTAATATTCTACATATTCCATCTGGTCTAATATTTAAAGACAAATGGAATTAATTGTGTCTCATGTGATTTCTTGCATAACTTGGGTTTTATCACTAACATCTTCAATAAATATTGCAGTAACCCAGGATAGACTACAATTTGCCAAATATATCAGTTGTGGAATCTGGTCCTAAACATCAAGTTCGTTATTCTGAACCATCTATAGGAAAATCTGAAAAGTCCTAAAACAATTCATGTCCACCTCCTGCTGTAGTTCTTTGCCTATCACAGTTGAATCAAAAGAAATCTAAATCATTAGGAGAAAGGCGGCAATGCTAGACCTGGTTCTTGGGAATGAGGTGGGCCAAGGAGATCAAGTATCAGTCGGAGATCATTCAGGGGACAGTGTATCATAAAGGTTTAGGCCGACTATGGAAAAGGACAAAGAACAATCCAGAGTAAGAATAATTAACATGGGGAAAGCCAACTTCAGTGGGGTAAGAATGGATCTGGGGCGAACAAATTGGAGTCAAAGGTTGGCAGGAAAAATGGTAGCTGAACAATGGGCTACCTTCAAAGGGGAGATCGTTCGGGGACAATCAAGGTATGTTCACTCGAAGGGGAAAGGTAGGGTAAACAAATCCAGAGCTCCCTGCATGACAAAAGAGGTAGAGATTAAGATAAAGAAGAAAAAGTGTGCTTATGACAGATGCCAGGTAGAAAATACTATTGAGAACCAGGCTGAATATAGAAGGTCTAGAGGGTAAGAGCCCTAGCTTTTCCTGGTATATATTAATGATCTAGACCTTGGTGTACAGGGCACAATTTCAAAGTTGGCGGTTGATATGAAATTTGGAAGCATTGTGAACTGTGAGGAGGATAGTGTAGAACTCCAAAAGGACACAGACAAGTTGGTGGAATGGGCAGATAGGTGGCAGATGAAGTTCAATGCAGAGAAATGTGAAGTGATTCATTTTGGCAGGAAGACCATGAAGAAATTGACGCTGGGGAATTAGCTCAAGTGGTAGGGCGCTCGCTTTGCATGCGTGAAGTAGCGGGATCGATGCCTGCATTCTCCACTCCTTCCTTGGGCGGCACAGTGGCTAGCACCGCAGCCTCACAGCTCCAGCGACCCGGGTTCAGTTCTGGGTAATGCCTGTGTGGAGTTTGCAAGTTCTCCCTGTGTCTGCGTGGGTTTCCGCCGGGTGCTCCGGTTTCCTCCCACAGTCAAAGACTTGCAGGTTGATAGGTAAATTGGCCATTGTAAATTGCCCCTAGTGTAAGTAGGTGGTAGGAGAATGGTGGTGATGTGGTAGAGAATATGGGGTTAATGTAGGATTAGTAAAAATGGGTGGTTGTTGGTCGGCACAGACTCGGTGGGCCGAAGGGCCTGTTTCAGTGCTGTATCTCTAAATAAAATCAAAAAAATAAAAATAATATAGAATAAAGGGTACAATTCTAAAGGGGGTGCTGGAGCAGGGCAACCTGGATATATATGTGCATAAGTAATAGAAGGTGGCAGGACAAGTTGAGAGCATGGTTAATAAAACATACAGTATCCTGGGCTTTATTAATAGGGGCACAGAGTACAAGAGCAAGGAAGTTATGTTGAACTCGTATAAGACACTAGTTTAGCTTCAGCTGGAGCACTGTGTCCAGTTCTGGGAACCACACTTTAGCAAAGATGTGATGGCATTGGAGAGTGCAGAAAAGATTCACAAGAATGGTTCCAGGGATGAAGAACTTCAGTTATGAAGATAGACTGGAGAAGTTGGGACTGTTTTCCTTGGAGAAGAGGAGGTTGAGAGGTGATTTGATAGAGGTATTCAAAATCATGAAGGATCTGGAGAGAGTAGATAGGGAGAAACTGTTCCCACTCGTGAAAGGATCGAAAACGAGAGGGCACAGATATAAAATATTTAGTAAGAGAAGAAAAAGCAACATGAGGAAAAACTTTTTCACGCAGTGAGTGGTTAAGATTTGGAATGCGTTGCCTGAGAGCGTGGTGGAGGCAGGTTCAAATGAAGCATTCAAAAGGGAATTAGACTGTTATATGAAAAAGGAAGAATGTGCGGGAATGACATTACGTGAATTGCTCTTTCAGACAGCCAGTGCAGACACGATGGGTAGAATGGCCTCCTTCTGCGCTGTAACGATTGTGATTCTGCAATTTCTTATTCTTAAATGTCAAACTATCAGGAGACTTTTAGCATTATCACAATGCTTACTTATTGCAATGCAATTACATGAAGGTAAGTTTGCAATTTTAAAAACCCACCAGTATCATTGCAAAATTATTCAACAGCAAGATGTAAAAGCCCCTTTCTTGACCTTTCCGAACACTTACTTCCCTGTCCTGGTTCATCATCTTCATTTGGGAAAAGGTCATCCAACGGTTCTTTGGATGAATCAGTGTCCTTGTCCTCCTGTACAATGTATTTAAAAAAATGTATACATTATCTACTGGGAGACTTCAATGTATATGAACATTAAATATTTTGTGTAGTTCCATGGAATTAAACGTTAGGCCCAGCTGTCCGAATGCTGATATAGTCAATGCTTTTCCGTGACTAGAATGATATTCTCTTCTCCCACTTAAAACAAAGTAAAATAAATCTGAGGTTAGTGAATGGCACATGTCATTTCAGGTATTTCATCAGTATCTTAGCAATTTACAAGAGATAGTGATGAGTGAAGCTTTTTGGCTGAAACCATTTTGCCAGTAGCGACCTCAGTAACTACCCCAATTATTTTTCAAGTAATAGTATTAAATTAACCATTTTGGATATTGCTGTATGTCATTAATATCCATCAGCCTTACAACACAAAATGACAATATATATGTGACTCATTCCCGCAACCAAACAGCTTACAATATAGATTGCATGTCCATTAGTTAAGAGATGATCTCTCTACTGGTTGATAATCATGTATATTTGCAAAACCCTTTGAACTTTGATAACCTATAGACGTTTTAACACAAATTAATCTTCAGTAGGGGAAAATTAACAGTTGGCAACAACAGATTTTAACAACTTCACTAATTCATCCCCTTTTAATTTTAGTTCCCTTTTCTTTAGCAACTCCTCTACCAAAGTGGTCCACAGAAGCAAGAAAAGATGCCGAGCATATAAGAGTTTAGAAGTGACTGAAAAGTACGACCCAAAGAGATAGAATTTCAGAAGCCTTTTGAAGGAGGGGAAGAGTGGTAGGTAGCAACACAGATGAGCTAAGGGAGAATATTCCAGATTCAGGGTCAAGAAAGCTCAGACACCAAAACTGGAGCAAATGGGGGAGGCAGTGAGATGCAAAAAAAAAAGCCAAAGTTGGAGGAGCAGAGACATACAACAGCACAGTGATTCAGCAGTAGAACGCTCCCCTTTGAGTCAGAAGGCTGTGGGTTCAAGTCCCATTCCACAGACTTGACCACATAATCTAGGCTAGCTTCATAGTTCAATAATGAGGCCGCACTGCATTGTAAAGGCCTGCTTGGGTAAAACCCGACCCGACCACAGCCAAACCAAACCCGACTGGAGCCAGAGTCTTTTAATTTCTTTTCATGTCCTACCCGACCCGAATATCGCAATGAATTTAATATCAAACGTTATTGAAACAGAAAAAAAATCACGTCAATGCATATGAATAAAAGACAGAGCCAGTACAGTCCAGCCCAACCCGAGCCAGAATGCTGGACACAGAACATAGACTTAACTCCACCTGAATCCGACACATGTAGTCGGGTGTAGTCGGGATCAGGTCAGGTAGCCAGGCTTTACTGCATTGTTAGAAGTGCTAGATGAGACGTTAAACCGTGGCACCACCTTCCATCTCAGGTAGATACAAAAGAACCCAAGTCATGATTCGAGGGAAATCATCTAATGTCCAAGCAAACATTATCCCTCAAACACTACCTAAAAAAGATCATCTGGTCATTTATTTCACTGCTGTTTGTGGAAGCTTGATAGGCGCAATTGGCTATCACATTTCCTACATTACAACAATGACTACAGTTCAAAAGTAATTCAGTGGCTGTAAAGCACGTTGAGATGTTCTGGGGTCATAAGTGTAAATTTGAGTTCTTTTTGCCTTCAGTCTGGTTCAGTAAATATACCGAGTCGGATGTGTAGGTAAAATCAATTGCTTTATTTGCGCAGTTGCCAGCGGACTTACTCTGAGAACAGCAGCACTGACTCTACCAGAGTCTGTCGGGTCCCCCCCCAGAGTAAGTGAAGTTTGTGATACAGGTACTACTGTTTATACATTAAGGTTCATGCTACACCTCCTTGTTTAACCAATCAGTGCAGTACAATTCGACTTCACTCACGTGGTGACATGCAGTACATCTGTTACTGAGGTTACAATACACTCCATTCTCAATACATACTTGTTACTAACATAATATTGTTTTGCATCTGCAAGATTAAAAGAAAACAGACATTAAGACAATTAGCAAAGGAAGATGGGTTAGAAACAAGATACTGATTTTGATTCCCACAGATACTGCTTTTGCTTCCCACAATTGTCATAAGTCCTGGGATCCTGTAATCTCTATCAAGTCGCATCATGAAGTAACACCAAGCAGCAACAGTATACAGTGATAGTGTGGCCTTTCATTCCTTATCACTCACACAGGGATGGCCAGCATGTCTCACAGGAATCCATTTGTTCCAAACCACAAAGAGTCACACAATCAAGTCATGAATGAACAAATGTCCTTGCAATTACCAGTGCCTGTAAGTTTATACGATCTCACACTCTCAGCCTTTACTTTTAACTATTCCATTGCAGTTTCTCAAGCTTTAAATCATTTCATCAGAGCTCAGCAAAGCTACTATTCCTAACTTAGCTATATTTCCCAACAAGCATAGTGCCATGCCTTTCTGCTCACTTCCACATAAGGACATAAAAAATAAAAGGAGTAAGTCATGTGGCCCCATTCCACCATTCAATAAAATCATGGCTGATCTGATCTCGACTTCAACTCTACTTTCCTGCCGGTTCCCCATAATCCATGACTCCCCTATAGTTCAAAAATCTGTCTATCTCAGCCTTGAATATATTCAATGACTCAGCCTCCACAACTCTCTGGGGTAGAGAATTCTAAAGATTCACGACCCTCAGAAGAAATTCCTCCACATCCCGGCCTTAAATGGGTGACTCCTTATTCTGAAACTGTGCCCCCAGTTCTAGATTCCCCCATGAGGGGAAACATCCTTTCAGCATCTACCCTGTCAAAGGCCCCTCAGAATCTTATGTTTCAATAAGATCATTTCTCATTCTTCTACATAATGAGTATAGGCCCAACCTTTACTCCTAAGACAATCCCTTCATCCCAGAAATCAACCTTGAGAGACTTCTCTGAACTGTCTACAATGCAAGTATGTCCCTTCTTAAAATATTGTTACGACTGAGGATGGAGGAGTGCACTGTCTTTCTCTAGTTCCACTTCTTCACATGTCACAATATTTATTTAAATGTTTTACTCAGTTCCCGATATATGGCCAATTATATACTTCATTTTAGTTTCAGAATAAATATCCGCCAACCAGGTTTCTTTAACAAACAAAATTAATCATAAAAAACTCATTCAATAAAGATGCAATGCTTATTAACATACAAGTTGAAATATGAAAGTCAAAGTATATTTCCTTTAAATAACCACACACACATGGAGGTTAAAGGAAAGATAAAGAAGCTATCGCTTCAGAGATCAACTTTAACAAAAAAAAAGTACTTTGGTGAAATACTTGTTAATTATTGAAGAAAAAAAAGTTATGAAATGTTCCAGATGACGTTCGGTCTGGCGTCCTGGTACATGTAGATTGGTGTCACTAGACACATGCGGTTGGCACTGGGATCTTTCCGGAGCAGTTTGTTCAGGAGATATTGAGAGAAGCTTCTCAGGAGAAATGCTGCAACAGTTTCTCCAGTTCTCAAGCTAGATTCTCAGGGTTTCTCAAAGAGTTGGAACAGGATGAGCTGTATGCCTCGCTCTCTTAGCAGGCTTACACCCCAATTGCCAGTTTAAACAGTTCAAAACGAAACCAACTCCTGCCCATGATAAATCTAGACATGCCACCGCTCTGTAAACAACTCCAATAGTCAGCAAGGCTCTTGCTGTTTACTTAGCTTAAGACATGTGACTTCCAGTAAGTGTTTGTTTTTAACAAAGTCCCAAGTATCCTTCCAGTGACCCTTTCTTTAAAAAAAGTTCAGCATCTCTTCAGGTATTTCCAGTCTTTTGAACACAAGTCCTCAAAAAATATTAACAATGGAAGCACATTCATGACAATAAGGAGATCAAAACTGTACAGATTATTCTAGGTGTGGTCTCATCAACACCCTGCACAGTTGTAGCAAGACTTCTTCACGTTGATACTCCGCTCCCTTGCAGCAAAGGCCAACATTCCATTTACCTTCCTAATTACTTGCCAACTTTGAGACTCACGTACAAGGACACCCTGATCCCTCTGTTCCGCAGCATTCTGTGGTCTTTAATCATTTGAATAATATTTTGCTTTTCTATTCGAATGCCTTTTGGAAATCCAAATACACTTCATCTACTGGTTCCCTGTTATCCACTCTGCTTGTACATCCTCAAAGAACTCTAGTAAATTTGTCAAACACTATTTCCCTTTCATAAAATCTTCTTGACTCTGCTTGATTGTATTATGATTTTCTAAATGTCCTGCTACTATTTCCTTAATAATGAATCCCAGCATTTTCCCAATAACATTAGGCTTATTGCAATTTCCTGCTTTCAGTCTTCCTCCTTTCTTGAATAGGGGTGTTACGTTGATATCCGTTGAGACCTTCCCAGAGTCTAGGGAATTTTGGAAAATTACAATCAATGTATCCACTATCTCTGAAGTCACTTCTTTTAAGATGCTAGGATGCAGACCATCAGGTCCAGGGGGACTTGACAGCCTTTAGCCTCATTAATTTGCCTAGTATTTTTTGCTCTAGTGATAATGAGTAAATACGTTCCTCCCTCCCTTTTTTTTTTATTATTGGGCGCTTTTTGCGTCTTCACCGGGAAGACGGATGCAAAATATTTGTTCAAAGCCTTCGTAATTTCCTTTCCGTTTCCCATTAATTGCCCAGTCTCATCCTCTAAGGGACCAACGTTTGCTTTAGTTTCTCTCTTCCTTTTTATACACTTGTAGAAGCTCTGTTTGTTTTTTTATTTCATGTTTGTTATTATTTTGTTATCCAATCTTCTGGCCCACCACTACCCTTCACAACATTATATGCATTTTCTTTCAATTTGAACCATCCTTAACTTCCTTAGCTAGCCAGGGGTAGGTCATCCTTCTTGTACAGCCTCTCTTTCTCAATGGAATATATGTCTGTTGAGAGTCATGAAAAATCTACTTAAATGTTTGCCACTGCTTACCTATCTATAAATGCAAATCTTTCTTTTTACATTGGGTTGGAGAAGATTACAGATAAACAGAGGGGTTAAGTTATGGAGTGACTGGCAAACAAGATTAAGGAATTTGAATTCTGTGTATTAGAGGATGAGGAACCAATGGAGGTTGAGAGGACAGGGGTTATAGGGGCATTGAACATAGTTCCAGAAAAGATGTGGCCAGCAAAGTTTAGGACAACTTTTAATTTATGTAGGATGGAGCTTGGAAGGCCAGCAGGATCATCGGAGATGACTAAAAAGTGCATAAGGATTTTAGCATCAGTGGTACTGAGATAAGGGTGGATGCTGATAACATTGTTAAAACAGGACAACGAGATTGCACACTATTGGGTTCAGCCCAATAAACAGTCGGTGAAATGGATGGAAACAGACTTGAGCTTTTGACAGCAGCCAACAGGATAACTTCTGTCTTGGCATTTTAACCTGACATACAAGCATGTGTGCTCAGCTGCATTATAATTTTACAAGAAACAACTTCTGAAATGATATTTAAAGAAAGGAATCAAGCAGACAAGTGCATAGTTATCGGTAAACTACACCAATTACATGAGAATGGCCATCTACTCACCATTGGTGAAAGATCCTCATCATATTTTTTGAGTTGATTCATAAATTCTAAATGTTTCTTTTCCTCTTCCAATTGAGCTACACTCTGCTCGCTCTTTTGCAATTTTTGTTGTGTGCTTGCCAGCTCATCTCGTAGCCATTGATTCTCCTGACACAATCGACGCACCTGAGCACGTAATTTCTGCTTTTCCGATTCCACTGCACTTAAGTGATTAGATAACGCCATCATCACCTTAAAACACAAATCACTTTAAACATATTTTGCAAGATTTATGCAAGGTTTTAAATACCAGAAATTACTGTATTCTCCAAAAACCTGCACAAAAGATATTCTAAATAAAAATGTAGGATTTACTTGCATAAATATATTCTGTTTTGTAACTATCTTACGTTATATTTTTGTCATATCAAATGGAAAAATATAGCAATTTAACCTCACACCACAATTTTGTGATAATTCCAAAATTTAAAATTAACATTTTAAGTTTCAGTGCAAAGACTCCTTTCCCAGTAGGAACCAGCCAAAAATTAGTTATTCAGAAAAAGGATAATTCATAATACTGGAAGGATGCAATTGTAAGTAATGAATATCTAATTTTCTGTAGGCTTCACTGTATGTGTGTCTATATATGTTCCTCCTACACTGCAAATTAAAAATAAATGCCTTTAATAATTCATTGATGTACACAAGAAACATTAAGAAAAATATTCTGCTGGATAGCTCTATTAATACAAAAAATTTCCACTATCATGGCACAAGCATATTTGAAGATTGACCCCAGATTTTGGCACCAGGAGTCAGCTTAAATGTACTGTTAGATATTTGCTTATTGTGACATCTTTGTTAAAACCCATGAATTTATTTCCTGATATTTTCAGGTTACATTTTTCAGGGCAGCACATATCCAATTATCACACACCATAACTGCTTTCTGGAAGCAAGTATATTATGAGGCTGAAGTATATAATGGAGGGTCAGAGGAAAACAAAAATCTATGGTAAATTATATAATTCCTATCAGTTCACATGTGACATTGATCAGCTGATCAGGTGGCTGGAAGGTGAAAAAATAATGTTTTCCTAATCCCACTGTTTTTCTAATCTCCTTCCTTCCCTCTCCTGAAAGTTATGGCTCAAGAAGCTCCTCTGGTACCTGGTCGAGACTGGCTAACTCAACACATAGTCTAAAGGTTTTGTGGTTTATATAACTCAATAGCATGCCAACCATTGTCTTTACCCAGTGACCTGAAAATCGCAAGCTTCAACAGTAAAAGACCCTGATATGGTGCCTTAGTCACCTGAAACAGGCTGGAAATTAATGAAAACAATATTAAATAGCCTGAAAGTCTGGTTTTCAATTCAGAGGTAACAGGGTTAATTCCAAAAACACTAACATTTAAACCTTAAAGAGGCAGAATTTCTCAGAAAGGCTGCTGCTAATTGTGATGCCTCACAGTGGCAAAGCATAGCACCTTCACAAAGCAATTGTTGCCTGCCTTATTAACCAGGTTGACACTGGAAACACAAGATTGAAGTAAATTGCACGGATGTGAGTAGTATACAAAGTACCTTGTAAAAAAGTCAACATCTTGCAGTACGACTTTGGAAGTGTTTACCTGTGCCTCACTGAGACCAAGTTCTAACATTTCCAGGGACTTGCGAATCATGCTGGACTTCTCTTCAACCAAGTTCATCTCATCATCTTTTTTCAGACATTTCAGGGTTTCCAGCAGGCTATGCAAAATAGAGTTGTGCTCATTTTTTAAGGCTTCAAGTCCCTGGATCACCTGCTTCGTTTTGCCAATAATCTCCTCCTGTGAGAGTTTTTCTAGTTTATCTTCCTTTAAATACACCATCGTGGACATGGTGTCATACATCCTGCAAAAACAGATTAAATATGATAAATCATATTAAAACTGAGTAATACATGCACTAACTTCCGACAGGCAAGATTTGTGACAGGGACAGCATATTATTTGTTTCCAGTAATTAACCCATACAAATCCCTGTAATACCATGGAGGTCTCTGGTGTAGAATCATTTCACCATTCAAAAAGAAATGAAAGGCGATTATGTAATAATTGCAAAGATTGTACAGTCTAAAAGGACATTGGGAACTCAAGTTGCTTAACTACTGCTGGAGCAGGAAATGTGGGACTTGATCAGATCTAGTCTTCAGGCCAGGGTATAGGCACAGCAGGATTCCAGTTGATTCATGGACTGTATAATGAGCATATCATAGTAAATAGTTCATTTTGAAACTGTTGCACACTTGACGTAACCAAAAGAGATGAAATGGACTACATATGAAAATTTGGGTGACTGAAACAGACTGTTTTCTGTAGTGTCATTGGAACACATCTAAATTATAAAAAAGAATTAGCATTTTCAGTACAGCTGAGAGATTATTCAGGATTGGTTTCACTCATTTTCCTTGGTGAAGCTAATAACAAGTGTTCCTTTGTAAAGATATTAGACTAATTAAATCACAAGTAAATTAAATTTATCAGATTCTCAGAGGCAGGTAAGGCTATGATCCCAATCAATTTCTAAATCTCAAAAACCTACACTATTGGATGTAGTTTACCATGGGTTAGCCCTTAACTGCCAATGTCCCAAAGCAGCAATTTTTTAATTCTGTTATGGGATGTGAGAATCACTGGCAAGGCCAGAATTTGTTGCCCATCGCTAATTGCCCTTGAGGTAGTGGTGGTGGTGAGCCGCCTTCTTGAACCGCTGCAGTCCATCTGGTGTAGGTACACCCACAGTGCTGTTAGGAAAGGAGTGCCAGGTTTTTGACCGAGCGACAATGAAGGAATGGCGATACAGATCTAAGTCAGGATGATGTGGGACTTGGAAAACAATTTGCAAGTGGTGGTGTTCCCATGCATCTGCTGCCCTTGCCCTCCGAGGTGACAGAGGTTGTGGGTTTGCAAGGTGCTGTTGAAGGAGGCTTGGGGAGTTGCTGCAGTGCAACTTGTATATGGTACACACTGCTGCCACTGTGCGCTGGTGGTGGAGACAGTGAATATTGAAGGTGATGGATGAGGTGCAGATCAAGCGGGCTGCTTTGCCCTGGACGGTATCAAGTTACTTGAGTATTGTTGGAGCTGCACTCATCCAGGCAAGTGGAGAGTACGCCATCACAGATAATAAAAAGAAGAAATGCTGGAAATACTCAGCAGGTCTGGCAGCATCTGTGGAGAGAGAAGCAGAGTTACGTTTCGGGTCAGTGACCCTTCTTCGGAACTGGCAAATATTAGAAATGTCAAAGGTTATAAGTAAGTAAAGCAGGGGTGGGGCAAGAGATGACAAAGGAGAAGGCGTAGATTGGACAAGGCCACAGATTAGCTGACCAGAAGGTCATGGAGCAAAGGCAAACAATATGTTAATAGTGTGTTGAAAGACAAAGCATTAGTACAGATAGGGTGTTAACGGACTGAAGATTGAACAGCAGCAAGTACAAACATGAAAAAAAACATGAAAAAAAAACATGAAAACATCACAGTCCTGCCTTGTGCCTTGTAGTGGCCAGGCTTAGGGGAGTCAGGTAGTGAATTGTTCACAGCAGAATTCCCAGCCTCTGGTCAATGGTAACCCACAGGATCTTGATGGTAGGGGGATTCGGCGATGCCGTTGAATGTCAAGGGGAGATGACTGGATTCTCTTTTGAAGACAGTCATTGCCTGGCACGAATGTTACTTGCCACTTATCAGTCCAAACCTGAATATTGTCCAGGCCTTGCTGCATGCAGGCATGGACTGCTTGTATAAGGAGTTGCGGAATGGAACTGAACACTGTGCAACCATTAGCGAACATCCTCACTTATGACTTTATGATGGAGGGAAGATCATTAAAGAAGCAGCCAAAGATGGTTGGGCCTAGGACACTACCCTGAAGAACTCCTGCAGTGATGTCCTGGGGCTTAGATGATTGACCTCCAACAACCAAAACCATCTTCCTTTATGCAAGGTATGACTTCAACCAGCGGAGAGTTTTTCCCCTTGATCCCCACTGACTTCAATTTTGCTAGGGCTCCTTGATGTCACACTCTGTCAAATGCTGCCTTGATGCCAAGGGCAGTCACTCTCATCTCTAGAATTCACCTCTTTTGTCCATATTTAGACAAAGGCTGCAATGAGGTCTGAAGCAGTGGCCCTGGCAGAATCCAAACTGAGCATCGGTGAGCAGGTTTATTGCTGTGTAAGCGCTGCTTGATAGCACTGTTGATCACACTTTCCATCACGTTACTGATGACTGAGTGTAGACTGACGAGGCGGTAATTGACTGGATTGGATTTGTCCTGCTTTTTGTGGACAGCACATACCTGAGCAATTTTCCACATTGTTGGGGAGATGTCAAGTGTTGTAGCTGTACTGGAACAGCTTGGCTAGGGGGCGCAGCTAGTTCTGGAGCACAAGTCTTCAGCACTAAGGCTGTTGTTGGGGCCCACAGCCTTTGCTGTATCCAGTGCCTTCAGTCGTTTCTTGAGGTCACGTGGAATGAGTCAAATTGGTTGAAGAATGGCATCTGTGATGTTGGGGACCTCAGGAGGAGCCGAGATGCATCATCCACTCAGCATTTCTGGCTGAAGACGGAGCCTCCTCCTCTAGTTAGCTGTTTGATCATCTACCACCATTCACAACTGTATCCAGGATATCATGCCTGAAGAAAGTCAACAAGCTGAAAGGAGGTTTAGAGTGACAGCCTGTGATTACTGGCAGTCATCATGTGAAAGTATTTAAACTTTTTTCATATGATATAAATGGTATTAACTTGATAACCACTAATGAACAGGCAATAGGGGTGATGCCAGCAGTTGAGACAGTTTATCTCACTGTGACTCAAGCAAGCATGGACCACAAAAAAGAGAAAAGAAAAACATGAGACAGCTCATTTGCTAGGAAACTCCCAGCATGTCAAGCAGAGCAAATATATAGGAATGTGACTGGGGATATTTGTGCAACTCTGCCAAGAACTTACTGCAACAGTTGTGGGTATTACTAGAACATGGAAAGGTCATGGATTTATTTCAGAGAGAGTATGTTTGCCCATTTTGCTCACAAAAGTAGAACAAAAAAAAGAAAAATTTGTGCAAGACAAATAGACACAACAATAATGTGCAAATGAAAAAGCAAACAAAGTTGAATATCGAAGTAGGTTATTTTTGTAACGTTTGTAAAACATAGATCAACTACAGCTTCGAAGAGTACAATCAAATGACTGCCAATGTGCAGGCCAAAGGAATTAGTGCCGAATGATTTGCAAGTCAAACTCATTGCTTTACATGGACTAAACAATGGAAATTTACCATCCAGATTTAATCACTGAAAATGTCTTTAATTATCTATTCATGACATGTAATATTAACAATCTCAGGGGTGATTAGAAATGAGCAATTAATGTTGACCCTGCCAACGATGAATAAATAATAGTTAATGAATAAAAGAAAATTCTGGTTTGCTGACCTGAGCCAGCAGCGTGGACGCTGTAGTTGGTTGAGCTATAGTGGTAAAAATCCTGCAATATTTCTGGCCCCAAATGCTATGTAGTGACCTCTGTTGGAATTGTTTGGGCAGACACAAGAGCACGAGATAAGACTCAACTGCAAATTCCCCTGACCTCGACATGGTTAATCAGCCTGCATTGTTTACGACCAAGCAGAATGAATTGATATTGCATTTATGTAATGTCTGGGCATCCTAAAGCACTCTGCAGTCAATTAATTACTTCTGAAGTGCCATCACTGTTATGTAACCAATTTTCACAAAGCATGATCTGACAAACAGCAAATGACCATATAACCTGGGTGGGGTTAGCCGAGGGAGGAATACTGGGAAGGACACCAGGAGAACTCCAGTCTTCAAACAGTGCAAAGGGATCTTTTGCCCAAGAAACTAAGTTTAACATCTCAACTCACAGATCACAACTTTGATAAAACCAACACTCCCTCAGTCCTCAGTACTGTACCAAAGTAACAGCAAAAATTATGTCCTCAGATCTGAACTAGATTTGAAACCACAATCCTCTGACTCACAACTAAACATGCTACCAACATGAACATGCGTTCTTAATTTCTCAGGACATGGGTAGCACTACCAAGTCTAGTACCCATCCTAGTTATCTTGAAAGGCAATAACGACCTTCAGGGACCATTTAGCTTCAACCACATGCCAAGGGACAAAGGTCACCGATAACAGTGTCACACTTCCTTTTCTGAAGGACGTTATTGAACCAAACCATTTTTTAAAATGACAATACTGCAGCTTTCATGACTATTTTCCGGTGTTAACTCAAATGACCACATTTATTGCATTCAATTTCACAACTTACCATGATGGGATTTGAATGCATGGCCTCTGGGTTGCTCGTCCAGTAGCATACCCACTAGGCTAACTTATCCTAAATGATCAGTGTGATTAATTCAGCAAAATGCAACAGGAACGTTACCACTGTCATAAAATGATGTATAAGGTTTTAAGAAAAGTGGCTTAAAAAATTAGGTACATTATTGCTTTCAAAGGCAAGCTACTTAGGGAGGAAAAATTGGCAGAGAGTGGGTTTCTCCCATTCTTCAATCAAAGCTTTGTTTGAGTCACTGAAGGATAGCTTTAAACTTTAGCGTCTATGCTATACTAACCACTTAGTCTAATCCAGGGCCAATGGACAATGTAGGTTACATTCATCCAATGTTTTCCATTAGTTGCAGTTAAGCTTTGCGTTCACAGGTCCCACCAACACTATTCACCTATGGCCTAAAGAAATATTAATTTGGGTGAGGATACTGAATAAGAAAAACTGGATTTATGGTGCACAGCTTACTTGTATATTAAATCTAATATTACAACATTGAATGAATGATGTACAAAAAACAGAAATTGTATTCTCCGGAGACCAATTTTTCCACCATGGTAACAGAACAGTAATACCATTCTGTTGACATTAAAGACTGAATTTTAAAGGGCCTGTGAGATAAATATCAATGAGGAAACAACCCACAATCAGCACCATTATCTCCACTACTTCCTGCCTTTAGGCTCTACTCAGCACCAGAACCAGCTAACACAATAATAGATTAGTCTATTTACCAGTGTCATGTTTTGGCTCCATGGCATGAGACAATATATTGACTTCAGATGTTACCTAATTTCTGAATAGAATGCTTCACTCTAAGAGAACCTGATAAATATAAAAGTTTGCTAAGCAATCAGTAATCTCAGTTGGCTTAACCAAATTCAAGTAGTGATTTGCTGTATAACATTTGGTTTGTTTCCATCTTAAAAATCATGCCTATACAAAATGATCTGGAGTTATTTTATGCTTTACTGTTACTACTGTGGTTGCATGTTCAAATATTAAGTTAAGCTAAATATTCAAAAGGAAAAGTTCAGAGAGCAACTTAATCAAAAGGAGTCAGAATGGTTATACCTCCATACATAGTGGTCTATGAAAATGACCATAAAGGTGTTGGATTGTAATAAAATCTTTTTTGTTTACTAATGTTCTTTAGGGAAAGAAACTTTCTATCCTTACCTGGCCTATATAGGACTGCAGTCTCACATCAATGTGGTTCACTTTCAACTACCCTCTGAGCTTGCCGAACAAGTTGTGTCGAACTGCGACATCAAGGCAACGAGGGATGGGCAATAAATGCCAGTCTTGCCAGCAATACGCACATCAAGAATAATTTGTTTTTAAACTCAAATTCAGGGGTTATTTTTATTTGAACCCCAGTCGATCCTTCTCTTTCCTTGAACAACTCTCTACTCCCATGGCACAATTTGCATATTTCTTCAGCATAATTACTTCAATCTTCATAACCCGAGCTTAACTAAACTTTAAGCAAGGAAGTACCCGGGAATATGGTACCTAAATTTTGTGCCATCTGAATCTGAAGCAACAGGAGCGAACAGAAGGCCACATGCTGATAAGTAACACTGGATAACTTTATCAATGATAAATTCACAATTCACAATAACAAATTCACAAATGCGTAGATTTAACACAGGGGACCAGAGCAGTGCGATGACAGCAAAAGCAGTCTAGCATGCAGACAAATTCAACAGGGATTTATTTTTTAACCATGTGCCTGTCTTAAGCTTGGTTGTCATGTTTTTGCTTTTGCACAGAGCTGTTCATTATTCTGTCATTAACACTCTCTGGACTAATGCTCCATCTTTTACTACAACTCTTCGCACTCCCTTTGCGTTTGTTCCATGACATCTGTCATTTAATCTCTCCTGCCCTATCACACACCTTCCCTTTTGTTCTTCTTTCCCCATCCCCCCTGCCTTTCACTTGCTCAAAGCGTATTACATTTCTAACCTTTGCCAGTTCTGATCACAGACCTGAAACTTTAATCCACAGGTGCTGCCAGACCTACTGAGTATTTCCAGCACTTTATTTTTATTTCAGATTTCCAGCGTCTGCAGTATGTTGCTTTTATTTGTGTTTAATTCACCACCACTTCTCTTCCAGGAATGCCTACCTTGAAGAATTTCTGCTCTGCTCTCCGAAAGGATTTCCTTGTTTACCTTCATCGCTTTCCATTTCCTTCCTGATGTTTGATAAGGTGTCTACCAAAACTCATTTTCACAGCCACATCTCCATCCTCAGCAACAGTCTCCAGCTCCAACTTAGTCCATGTGGATTCCAACTGAAGTTCCATCCTTCATTTTTTGAATCCACCCAGGATTGCAGGCTTCGCCGAGACATACAAAGTTCCTCAGAATGCTGTTCTCGCCGCATCCGGAGACCCACACTCAGTGCCATGCGCCGCCACATGCAGATACTCGACTCTGTCTCCAGAAGCACCGACTCACCCTATCTTAAAGCTGTCCTGTTTCACAGTTTCATTTCATCCTTCGTCTTATCCGACTCATGAACAAAAAATGTTTTCTCTTCCTTTCAGGTATTAAGGAACGCAAGCTCCTGCAGCTTGTGGGGACCACGGCCCCTCCAGATCCTTCTTCCCCTTCACTTCCCTCCGACCCTATCCCTTCTCCTAATTTCACCCCTTTCTGTGAAGTCACAATACCCTCTGACCCTCCATCTCTGACACTGAACGATCTGTACTTAGCAAAGTACTCCATTTTATCCCCTTACACCCCCACCTCAATGAATTTTGTGCTCGGCATGACATCAAGCTCTTCTTCCGTCGCTTCCGCTTCCGGACTCCCTTTTTTGGCCAGGAGTCCTCTCCCCGACCAGTAGACCCATTCACGCACCTCCCGTATTCACCCTCCACCTGGACCCCTCCCTTTGGCCTCTTACCCACTCTTGATCTTTTCATTGATAACTGTCAGCGTGACATCAGCCATTTTACTTGCGCGGCTCCCCTCATTCACTCGAACCTGTCTCCCTCAACTTGCGGAACTCCATTCTCTCAAGTCTAATCCCGACATTGTGATCAAACCTGCTGACAAGCGTGGTACTGTTGTTGTCTGGCATACTGACCTCTAACTTGCAGAGGTTGAGTGCCAACTCTTAGACACTTCTTCCTACCTCCCCCTGGACCATGACCCCACCAAACATCAAGCCACAGTCTCCAGGACTGTCACTGACCTATTCTCCTCTGGCGATCTTCCCTCTACAGCTTACAACCTCATAGTCCCGCAACCTCGGACAACCCGATTTCACCTCCTTCCCAAAATCCACAAATAGGACTGTCCCAATAGACCCATCATTTCAGCCTGTTCCTGCCCCATTGAACTTATTTTTTCCTATATTGACAATTTTCTCTCCCCTGGTTCGGTCTCTTCACACCTACATCCTTCTGACTCCCTATGTCATTTTGACAATTTCCATTTTCCTGGCCCTAACCACCACCTCTTCACTATGGATGTCCAATCTCTCTATACCTCCATTCCCTACCAGGATGGCCTGAGGACTCTCCGCTTCTTCCTTGAACTGAGGCTGAACTAGTCCCCACCCACCACCACCCTCCTCCTGGCTGAACTTATGCTCACATTGAACTTCTCCTTCAACTCCATGCACATCCTCCAAATAAAAGGGTTGCTATGGGTCCGAGTTATGTCTGTCTTTTTGTGGTCTATGTCGAACATTTCTTGTTCCAGTCCTACTCAGGCTCCCTCCCCTAACTGTTTCTCTGGTAAATTGATGACTGTATTGAAATTTTCTGCTCCCGCCCCGAACTGGAAAACTTCAACTTTGCTTCCAATTTCCACCCTTCTCTCGCCTTCCCATGGTCCATCTCTGACACTTCCCTTCCTCGACTTGTGTCTTTGGGGATAGGCTGTCCACTAATATTCATTATAAGCCCATCGACTCCCACAGCTACCTGGACTACATTTCCTCACGTCCTGCCTCCTTTAAGGACTCCATTCCACTCTCCCAGTTTCTCCGTCTCCGATGCAACTGTTCTGATGATGCAACCGTTCTGATGATGCAACCTTCAACAACAGCACTTCCGGTGTCTTATTTCCTCAACCGAGGAACCCCCCGCCCCCCCACTGTGGTTGACAGGGCCCTCAACCATATCCGACCCATCTCCCGCACTTCTGCCCTCACCCCTTCCTCTTATTCCAAGAACTGCGACAGGGTTCCCCTTGTCCTCACTTTCCACCCCACTAGCCTCCACATCCGAAGGATCATCCTCTGCTATTTCCACCACCAAACTTCCCCTCCCAGCATTCCGAAGGGATCGCTCCCTCCGTGACACCCTGGTCCACTCCTCCATCATCTTGTCCCCTTCGCACAGCACCTTTTCATGCAACCGCAGGAGGTGTAATACCTGCCCTTTTACCTCCTCTCTCTCCTCACCATCCAAGGCCCCAAACATTCCTTCCAGGTGAAGCGACTTACTTGTACTACATTCAATTTAGTATTTAGTTTTAGTAAACAATTTAGTTTTTTTCAGGTTTGCACTTGCTGCTGTTCAATATTCAGTGTATTCACACCTAATCTGTACTAATGCTTTGTCTTTCAACACACCATTAACATATTGTTTGCCTTTGCTCCGTGACCTTTTGGTCAGCTATGTGGCCTGGTCCAATCTGCAACTTCTCCTTTGTTATCTCTTGCCCCACCCCCACCTCACTTGCTTATAATCTGTTATTTTTCTAATATTTGTCAGTTCCGAAGAAGGGTCACTGACCCAAAACGTTAACTCTGCTTCTCTTTCCACAGATGCTGCCAGACCTGCTGAGTGATTCCAGCATTTCTTGTTTTTGTTTCAATTTAGTATACTGCCCTCTGCCCTATCAAACATCTTCCCTTTTGTTCTTCTCCCCACCCCACCCCCTTTTCACTAGCTCTAAGCCTATTACATTTCTAACCTTGGCTAGTTCTGATGAAAGGTCACAGACCTGAAATATTAACTCAGTTTCTCTCTCCACAGAAGCTGCCAGACCTGAGTATTTCCAGCACTTCCTGTTTTTATTTCAACAAGGATGTGATTGCATTGACAATACACGATGAGGTAATATCTATAAAACAGCGAATGAAAGCCATTCCAGTTTGCCAGAGTATCAAGAACTATCACAATGTTCTTTTACACCACTCCAGGACTGCATACGCTATGGCGGGGTCTGCAACCTGTAGCTCATTAGTGACTCGTGCAGCTCCCGACCTTGATTGATCAAACCCATTTTGATGGTAATTAACTGGCTTGTTTCTTTTTTTAAAAAAACTTTTAACATTGTACTTGAGAAAGTTTCAATTAGCAACTATTTTCTTCCAAGCCAAGTTCACTTCTCACTACTGTACTAATCTCATCCTTTATTAACAGCTACCCCACCTCCTTTTCCTTTCTTCCTATCCTTTCAAAATGTCAAATAGTCTTGAATATTCAGTTCCCAGCCTTGGTCACCTTGCAATCATGTCCCTGTAATGGCGATCAGATCATTCCCATTTATTTCTATTTGTGCCATCAATTCATTGATGGGGAATTGAGGAATATAGGGGAAAAATTCCCACGAATGGGGTCTAGGCAGCTAAAAACACAGATGCTAATGGTAGGGAGAGGGGCTGAAAATGCACATCTGCCAGATTCAAAGCAATGGACAGTTTGGAGTGAGGTGCGGGTGGGTCCAATGGATTTTAACATGAATAGGGTCATTTTACATTTGAGTGGGGAATGGGATTAAGAGGCAATGTGTTTCGGATGAGTTGAAGTTTACTGCGGCCAGCCAAGGAAGTATTTGAAATAGTCACATCTGGAGGTGAAAATGCATGGATGAAGGCAGTAGATGGGCTGATGCATGGACAAATGTAGGCAACATCATGGAGATGTTACTAGACAGTCTTTTTAATGGCGAGGATATGGGTTTATTAGCTCAGCTTGGGACTAAATAAGACACAAGGTGTGAACAGTCTGGTTCAAAAGGAGAACGGCCAGGGTGAGACACAGAATCAGTAGCAAGGGCACTTCAATGGGATACGGGGAGAAAGCGGGAACAGGTTACTGAGTTTGGATGATCAGCCATGATCGTAGTGAATGGCGGAGCAGGTTCGAAGGGGCGAATGTCCTACTCCTGCTCCTATTTTTCCATGTTTCTAGAATGTATGGCAGGGCCATCAACAGTGGCTTTAACCTTCTCAATACAAAACTGATTGAAATTGCAGTACATCTGAGATTGGAGCAGTCCAACAAAACAAAGGATGCGGTGGATCAAGAGGGGTGGTGGAGAGATGTGTGTTAGGTATTGTGAGCACATGTGTGGAAGCTGACCCCACGGGAAGCATGTAAATGAAGAGAATGGGACTCCAGAGGTAATGGTGCATAGTGCAGGAAGTAATGCTCCGTGATGTGATAGGGAATATTTGAATGAAATTAGGGCACTTCTGAGCTGAACAATGGAGAAGAGGTCTGGAGGAGAATGGTGTAGTCAACTGTTTCAAAGGCTACAGAGAAGTCGGGAAGGATGGTGCATCATAGTCAGAGGATGTCATTTATGACACCGATTAGGACCTTTTTAATGCTGAGAGAGATACGGAAACTTGATTGGAGATTAAAACAGTGAGATGCAGGAGTGACGGGCACAGATTTGGGACACAACACACTCAAAGGATTTTAGAGAAAAAAAGGGAGGTTAGAGATGGTGTTAAGGGTGGAACTTCTGAGCAAGGTGCAATGACAGTGGTTGTGAAAGAGAAGACAACAATGCTTGACAAGACAGAACCAATTATAGGAAGGGAAGTTCATGGTCAACGGTTTAATGGAAAAGATGCTATGAGCTCAGAGGCCACAAGGGAAGAGAAACTACAGAAAAACAGGCATCCAGTGCTAGAGGAGGAGGAAGCAGCGGAATGAATGGCCTCTACCTGAATGACAAAGAAGACCAGTGAGTTCCTGATTAGAGATGAAGCCAAAAGGGCAGGGCAGACTGGTTTAAGGAGACAATTGGTAGTGGACACAGGAAGCCTGTGAAAGTTTCTTATCTGAAAATTAAGTAGAACAAGAAACAATGTTTCATTGCTTTTCCATTTACATTAAATTTAACTTCATCCATTTTCAGATTTCAGGTTCCAATTCCTCATCATTCACTGAATAGTACTAGTCCAAAAGAATCTTTAAATTCCATGCACAATGGAGACACAAACTCGTTCACGCCCATCACTAATGATCTGTGGAGACTTTTCCTATTAGAAGGAAATGGAAATCTCACTTCATAGATCATCTTATTGAATATCTTTTTGTTGTTTTGTACGGCAGCTTGAAGGGCAAAATAAAACCAACACCCATGTTAGTCATTCACTCCATCATCTCTGAGTCTACCAGGAAAGGATCTTAATGAGCAATCATTCACAAGATGTTCCATTGGTTTGGATAGCTTCTGTGCAGTCGCATACTTTATCTTCTATTTATGTAGCAGATAGTTGCAAAGCCTATATCGAGTTGTGATATGGTTTGCAGTGGTGCATATTTTAATATGGTACGTGAAGCCAAATGACTGATCTGCAAAATCCATAATCAGGTACTAAATTCTTGTCCCCAAGGGCTTCCCACATCCTTGGCCTTTTGTTGATCTACAATGGCTGCCAGTCAAGCAACACCTCGATTTTAAAGTTCTCTTCCTGTTTTCAGGTCCATCCATGGTCTCACCCCTGCCTATCTCTGTAATCTCCTCCAGCCGCACACCCGAGATATCTGAGCTCATCTAATTCTGGCCTCTTGAGGATCCCTGATTTTAATTGCTGCGCCACTGGCATCTGCGTCTTCAGTTGCCTAGGCCCTAAGCTCTGGAATTCCCTTCCTAAACCTCTCCATCTCTTTCCTCCTTTAAGAATCTCCTTAAACCTACCTCTTTAACCAAGCTTTTGGCCATCTGCCCTAATATCGCCTTATCTGATTTGGATTTATAATGCTCTGAAACACCTTAGAATACTTTATTAAAGTCGCTATATAAACAAAGCTTCTTGATTAAATGAGAATTCTAAGCTTGAGTGTTTCGGTTGCTAACCAGAAGGGTTTCCCTGAAGGCGACATATCAGGAGCATGTGGAGATCTTCATTAATAGGCAGAGTTTGCTAGAACCCAGTTGTATTCTCCGATTACGACTACTTTTCTTGCAAGGTGGTGACAAAATATGTGCACTGACAAGGAGCTAGGTATCTATGTTGGTTTCAGTACTCTTGTAATGGTGTTCATGTTGCAACTCAACAAATTTGTACATGCACTTCCTGTCTATGCTAGTGTGCAATACGCAGCTATTGAGCAAATAAGGGCAAAGTGGCTGTCGGCAGGGTGTGAGCATCTGCTCTCCAAGCAGGTCCCAGTTAATTTGTGGATGAAGTTGATCCTAGTCTTTATCTCAGTTGCAATTAACGACGCAGAACTACTGCAAGGTAATTTGGGACCTCCTTGTGTCTGAATTTAGAACGAGAGCACGCACTCAGGCACTTCTTCATGTGCCAGTTGCTCAAATGAATTGCAGAGACAAATGTTTTCTGACTTTGGCAAAAGCCACCAGTTTATAATAGTCCTCAAGCTTTGCCAAGTTTTCTGCAAGAGGTTTTACTGGGATGGCTATCGCAAGGTCCTCTACATAGAGTCATAGAGAGATACAGCACTGAAACATGCCCATTGGCCCATCGAGTCTATGCCGACCATCAACCACCCATTTATACTAATCCCACATTAATCCCATATTCCCTACCACATCTCCCCCTACCTACACTAGGGGCAATTTACAATGGCCAATTTAACCTATTAACCTGCAAGTCTTTGGCTGTGGGAGGAAACCGGAGCACCCGACGGAAACCCACGCGGCCACAGGGAGAACTTGCAAACTCCTCACAGGCAGTTCCCAGAACCGAACCCGGGTCGCTGGAGCTGTGAGACTGCGGTGCTAACCACATATCTAAAGTTTTCTTGACCGGGTCAGCAGACTATAACTCATGTAAATATTAAGTGATGATGGCAAGATTAAACCCTACAGGAACACATTATTCAGTAGTCAGGGTCTGCTAATCTCCTCCATGCCATGTACAGTGAACTTGTGGTTAAGAAACATAGGTGTTAGTAGGTGCAATGTATTATTCTATACACTTTCAGCAGTAGATGGTCCATCCATTCATAGGTGGGAGATAGGTCCACAAAAACCACTGCTGTTTTGAGCCTAAGCTGATAACATATGAACATACGAATTAGGAGCATAAGTAGGCCTTTCAGCCCCTCGAACCTGCTCCACCATTCAATAAGATCATGACCAATCGGTTTGTGTTTTGAATTCCACACTCCCATCTACCCCCGATACCCTTCGATTCCCTTGCCTAACAAGAATCTATCTACCTCCACCTTAAAAATATTCAATGTTCCTGCCTCCACCGCCTTCTGAGGCAGATAGTTCCAAAGTCGCACAACCCTCAGAAAAAAATTCTCCTCATCCCTGTCCTAAAAGGGCAGCCCCTAATTCTGGACTCGCTCACAAGAGGAAACATCCTCGCCACATCCACCTTGTCAAGACCGTTCAGGATCTTATAACCTTCAATCAAATCTCCCCTCACTCTTCTAAACTCCAGTGAAAACAAGCCCAGTCTGTCCAACCTTTCCTCATAAGACAACCTGCTCATTCCAGGCATCAATCTGGTAAACCTCCTCTGAACCACCTCCAACGCATTTACATCCTTCCTTAAATAAGGATACCAAAACTGCACACAGTATTCTAGATGTGGTCTCACCAATGCCCTGCAAATGGTGCCGAACATTGTACAATATTTGTGAGCAGTCAGAAAGGGAGCAAAGTAGCTCTTTAAAAAAGGTTTCTTCTTTGACTGTAATCTGCATGGATTTTGGAATGCCGAGTATTTGGGTGGCAACATCATCTGTGACCTACAGGGCTCTACTTTGGGATCAGCTAGCATCCCCAAGTAATCTCCAGCTTTCCCTGCTCAAATGGGTGAAATCTTGGGGTCTGCAATGCTATTTGTCTATTGCCCTTGCCTAGAAGAATTTAGTAATTGCAAAAGTGTGATTCACTGTTGTCCTTTATCCCTCTCAATTTGCCTTATTATTGGCTGAGCAGCAGACTCTGTAGGTTTTCCTATTCCCACAAGGGATGACATTTTCTGTGACCACTTTAATGAGGTTGATAAATCTGTCATAGTTTATTTCATCTGAAGAAATCCATTGAACCACTTTTTCAACTCTTTCCATGTAGCCATTTCCAATTAGCCTTTGTAAAATCCAATGTGACTTTGGTAGCGATGAGGGTGACTTGGGACATCACTCTTCTTTGGCCTCCTTATCTCGAGACAATGGGTAAGCACCTGAAGGTGGTCAGTGGTGTGTGGAGCAGCGCCTGGAGTGGCTATAAAGGCCAATTCTAGAGTGACAGGCTCTTCCACAGGTGCTGCAGAAAAATTTGATTGTCGGGGCTGTTACACAGTTGGCTCTTCCCTTGCGCCTCTGTCTTTTTTCCTGCCAAATGCCAAGTCTCTTCGACGCGCCACACTTTAGCCCCGCCTTTGTGGCTGCCCGCCAGCTCTGGCGAACGCTGGCAACTGACTCCCACGACTTGTGATCAATGTCACAGGATTTCATGTCGCGTTTGCAGACGTCTTTAAAGCGGAGACATGGACGGCCGGTGGGTCTGATACCAGTGGCGAGCTCGCTGTACAATGTGTCTTTGGGGATCCTGCCATCTTCCATGCGGCTCACATGGCCAAGCCATCTCAAGCGCCGCTGGCTCAGTAGTGTGTATAAGCTGGGGATGTTGGCCGCCTCGAGGACTACTGTGTTGGAGATACGGTCCTGCCACCTGATGCCAAGGATTCTCCGGAGGCAGCGAAGATGGAATGAATTGAGACGTCGCTCTTGGCTGACATACGTTGTCCAGGCCTCGCTGCCATAGAGCAAGGTACTGAGGACACAGGCTTGATACACTCGGACTTTTGTGTTCCGTGTCAGTGCGCCATTTTCCCACACTCTCTTGGCCAGTCTGGACATAGCAGTGGAAGCCTTTCCCATGCGCTTGTTGATTTCTGCATCGAGAGACAGGTTACTGGTGATAGTTGAGCCTAGGTAGGTGAACTCTTGAACCACTTCCAGAGCGTGGTCGCCAATATTGATGGATGGAGCATTTCTGACGTCCTGCCCCAATGATGTTCGTTTTCTTGAGGCTGATGGTTAGGCCAAATTCATTGCAGGCAGCCGCAAACCTGTCGATGAGACTCTGCAGGCACTCTTCAGTGTGAGATGTTAAAGCAGCATCGTCAGCAAAGAGGAGTTCCCTGATGAGGACTTTCCTTACTTTGGACTTCGCTCTTCGACGGGCAAGGTTGAACAACCTGGCCCCTGATCTTGTGTGGAGGAAAATCCCTTCTTCCGAGGACTTGAACTATGTATGAGTAAACAGCAAAAAACTAATAATTCTGTCCCAACATTCACATTGTGAATGCCATACAGAGACCCCAGAAGATATTTATTTGCAGAAACATAGTGGAACAGCACGGATAATAAATTGGATTTATGCATCTGATCAAACAATGGTTTCAATTTATAGTAGTTTCTGGTTCATTTGAAAAACTATATTTGGTAGTTAAAAAGATAATTCATTTGCTATCACAAAAACTTTAGTCTTAAAGTTGAAAAAATGCACCAGTGAGGGGCAACCTTATGAGCAGTTTTTTTTTAATGTGTAAAGAGACTATTTGCATAAATGCAAAACTGGTAGTATAACTGCAGGCTTCATTAATAACCTATTTCCTTGTCTAAATAACTCTCAGAATATTGATAAACTAATTACTGGGATTATTTGAAGACTTAAAATGAAGAATTAATGCTATATTTGTACTTTTGTATCAATTATTTAATGCAACCACTTATAGTCAGCTTTTTCCTGATCTGCACATACCGACAGAATATTGCATGCTTTTGGCAGATAAAGAATTAATTTGTTGCTCTTAGATTCTTAAACAAATATCCACTAGACAAATCTGAAGTTGATTTCGTCGTTTTCCAGTGTTGTATAACTTTCTATTCTGTTCTGCCCCACCACAACTGAATCAATCAGATGGACTAAGAACTGAACAAAATGATAATTTTCAACCATTGTTTCTGAGAGTTGTACAGGAGATTTGTTGAACATGCCGTATATGACGTAAAGCGCAACATTGTAAAATTAATCTAACAGGTCGGGATAAAAACACTGTCATGCTCTCATTTTACAAGGAAATGAGTCACGGTTACACCACCAAAACCCGGCCCGGGCGACCAAATATGAAGTCGACAAGGGTTTCCACCCTGCCATTTACAATGCAAAGAACTACTAACGTCAATTAACTCGAAAAAAATGTATAAATCTAAATTTCCCCTGATGTGTCAAATAATAAAACACGCAGAGACAGTTCCTGAAAGAGAGCGTCAACACTACCCTGGTCTGAAAGTAAAACTGCAGTTGTCCACGTTATTCATTAAATCACTGGCCGCTATACAAGAAAAATAAAACAAAGACGACAAACAGTCGGTGGACGCTTTACATATCGCAGAGATTAGTTATCACCACAATCCAGACATCAAGCACATCGACAGTGCCTCGGTTACAGTCAAAGCCATCACTGACAGAACTCAACATCCCACACCCTCAGCCATACTGTGAACCCAGTTACCGTTTGCATCAAACTGACGGTCCAACCTCAGTGGGAGGATGTGCAGTCGGCAGCGTTTCCTGTCACGCCGGGCAGAGGAGAAATGGGGAAGTGAGAAGCAACAGACGCGGGGGTTTCGTTTTCAACGGCAGCGACGCCTTTTTCCAAACAAATTCTCTTATTGCCGGGCCGGAGCCCCGAGCCGGTCAAAAAAAATCAGCAGCTCCACCAGACACTGCACCGCATAGAGTGAAAGAATATCAAGAAGTCACGACACTCCGAGCCGGGGTTTTAATATTATTATAGGCCGTCGCTAATAGTTTCATGCCAAATCTAACTGTATAACGGAACGTTCTAGATATTTCTGAACGTTGCCCCCCTCTTCACAGTGCCTCCACCCCTGTGGCTTCACGGCAAAAGATGGCGCCTCCTCCCTTCCCACCGTTCACCGCCCGGCAACCTTCTAACGTCACCCTCACGCCGCCGCCTGGATTGACTGCGCGCGCGCGCACACCACTGTCCCGCCCTGTCAGCGACTGTGCGCGTCCACGCGCCTCTTTTATTGACCGCGGGCACGGGCACGTCCCCGCCTTGCGGGGAGGGCTGACTGTGTGCGTGTGCGCATCCCCGGCTCTTGGCAGCATCCGGCAGTGAACATTATGAAGCCGGAGGTTTGTGGTTTCGGCAAAGCAGGTTTCGAGTCAGCATATTTCTGTGGTTGCTGAACTCACACAAAAAACCTTTCACACTGGGTGCTATAATTGCTGCGCAACATTTATCTGCTTAAGCCTGCAATTTAGGAATGATTTCAAATCATTGTTTTTGTTTCAAATCAATCGGCTACTGACTTTTGTTTAGAGCCTAGGCCTTCCCTGAGGAACTCCTGCCACAGTAACCCTGGGCTGAGATGATTGTGGTTGTTGGAGGCCAATCATCTTAGAACCATAGAAATTAGGAGCAGGAGTAGACCCTTCACGCCTGCTCTGCCATTCAGAAAAGATGCCGGTTGATCGTCCAATTCAGTACCCTGCTCCCTTTGGCAGTAAGAAATATCTCTCTCTCCTTGACTAGATTTAGTGACGTCCTTTGTGCTAGGTATGACTCTAGTCAGTTGAGAATTTAACCTCAGATTTCCATTGACTTAAATTTTGCTAGTGCTCTTTGCTGCCACAGTTGGTCAAATGCCGCTTTGATATCAAGGGCAGTCACTCTCACCTCACCTCTGGGATTCAGCTCTTCTGCCTGTGTTTGGAGCAAGGCTGTAAAGGGGGCTAGAGCCAAGTGGTCCTAGCAGAACCCAAACTGGACATTGATGAGCTGACTACTGTTGAGTAAATGCCACTTGATAGCTATCGTCAACACCTTCCTTCACTTTGTTCATGATTGAGATGAGATTTATGGGATAGTAATTGGCTTTGACCTATGAGCAATTTTCCACTTCATCAGATAGATGCAAGTGTCGTAGCTGTACTGGAACAGCTTTACTAAAGCCACAGCTATTTCTAGAGCACAAGACCTCAGCACAATAGCCAAGATGTTGGGGCCCTTTGATCTTCCACTGTTATGACTTCAATGAGATCATTAATGTGGACAATATATGAACCCACATACCAACTTCAAGAATTACACAATATTTCATGTTTTAACACTTATTGTAACTAAATATGTAAAGGAAATACCTTTGTTAAAATATTTGAAAACCTCACATGCTTATATGTTAGTCATTTTTGATGGCAAAATCCTGCGGTTAAAAGTCCCAAACTCCTCCCAGTTGCAATGAGTTGCATTTCCCAGACCTCTTCAAAAATCAGTGTCCTCTTCACTCAGTTCTCCGAGCACTTCCGACCTGGACATCCATAAGGAGTTTCCTGGTGATCCTGCTGGTCTTCTATTTCTCCGCACACTTCAACTTTCAAAACAGTTTCAAGACTTTGCACCCTTTCTGGCTTCTGAGAGCAGGTGTTCCCTCTCTCTCAAGCTGCCACAGCTGGTTGTCTTCCTTTCTTACAGCCTACTGTGAGGCTGCAACCATCTGCCCGTCTGCTTTCAGAAAGTCTGTTAAATCTATCTGGATTCAAAGTCCATAGCTTATTGTACTGTTCCAATATACAGAATCCAGAAGTCTGGTTTCAGAGGCACTTGGATCATTCACTGTTCCCAGGTGTTAAAATCTGCCTGGTACATTTGCATCTTCTGAATTACTGACTCCTTATTTTACAACCTGAAAGTCTGGGAGGACAAAACCCATTTTTCTTCAGTTGTTAGCCCTGCAGTCTGTTTTTCAAAAGAATGTCTTTGATCTGTGTTCTCTGTTGTCCTGCTAACCAAGACTTCTGTCTTGTCCTTTCACAGACTGGAGGTGAGGTCACCTTGCCTTCCGGATTCCATTGTGAACTTTTAAAAATCACAATTTTAAAACATAATCATGTTACAAGGTCCAGCGTTCATAACACCATCAAGTAAGGCAAAAAAAAATCACAGACTTTATACATTTCAAATCGCCCTGTCAGCCAAAACATTAAAACATCCTTTGCTTACATTGCCTCCCTAGTTAGTTATTCAATATTTACCAACCTTTGCCTGAAGTTATATATTAACTGTGCAGTCATCTTTTTTCATCCAGGTTTGAACCTATGCCCCTTTGTACAAGGTAGAAGTTTAGCAGAAGTAATAATGAATGGGGTTAGGATTAGGCATGTACACAGGAAGGAGAGGTACATGAAGTCAAAATTGGGTAAGAGAGTGTGGCAAGAAAATGAGGTGGGGCAAAGTGGGAAAAATAGGTAAAATGAGAGGCAGGGTAGTTCAGGTCCAAATTGCCAATCACTTCACAATAAGTGGCTAAGCAGCAACTCATGCCAACCTACATCATAACATCTAGTCATGGGCTGCCAAGTGGTAGATAACTGTTGCACGACCCAAGGTCTTGTAAAGGACCGTCAACAGCACCAGCATTGCCGAGTCATGGGGATCACCATTGAGCAGAAGTTGAATTGGACAAGCCATATTAAAGCTCTGGCTTCAAAAGCAGAGCAGAGGATGGCTATCCTGCAATAAGCAGTTTTATTTTGGGAGTAAAAGAGTGTAGACTTCAGAAAAAATCCACCACAAATTCAATCCACATTTTCAAAAGTTTGTCAAGTTAGCTCTGTGATCAATTAGAAGAGATACAATCAAACAACCTTTAGTATTTCAGTTTCTGAATTAGTCATAGAGTCATTGAGAGATACAGCACCAAAACAGCCCTTCGGCCCAACAAGTCCACGCTGACCATCAACCACCCATTTATACTAATTCTACATTAATCCCATTTTCCCTCTCATATCCCCACCTTCCCTCAATTCTCCTACCACCTACCTACACTAGGGACAATTTTTACAATAGCCAATTTACTTATCAACCCGCAAGTCTTTGGCATGTGGGAGGAAACCCACACGGTTACAGGGAGAACGTGCAAACTCCACACAGGCAGTACCCAGAACCGAACCCGGGCCGCAGGAGCTGAGAGGCTGCGGTGCTAGCCACTGCGCCTCCACCTCTGGTGAAGTACATAGTATGTGCCAAGTGGAGGCAACACTGTAAAGATGAGGAATTTTCAGATGAACCAGGATACAAATCCAATTTCTCTGGTACAATATAATAGTAGAAACAGCACAGCATATGCTATCCTACCAAAGCAAAACTCTCATTTTATTTGAGTAATTGATTTTTAAAAATCTTCAACAAGATGTAGTCATGTTACTGAGCCATTCAGACCAAGAAGATTCCATGTTTGATATATCTTCAATGAACTGCTTCAGTGCCTCAGAGTTAGGGATAGGAGGACGGAAACCAATCAGGACTCCACCTTCCAATTGCTTTTCAGTGACTAGTGGTGGAAAATGGATGTATGTGGATATGTGGCTTGGCTATATTAAAATTGGTGAATAGCCTATTGACACCATTTTAGCTCATTCATGAAGTATGGCTATTGACGATAGTACCTACAGAACTGTACACTGGCATGAGATACTATCTTAAGGCATGGAGAAAGAAAATCCAATTTGAGAAAATTTTTACTAACTTATTTTACAAATACAGTACTTAACAATGACATGGAGATACACACTTTCATTAATCAGAAATTAGATACTGTACAATAAAAATCATACTTATAGCTAAATAAAGGACAAAGTGACATGAAGGGAGGTAAAAGGAGGGTGATGTCCAGTAAAGAGATAAAATACAGAAATCAGTTAAAATGCTATACTACTGCAAGAGAGCATAGTTATATTTGTTGTTGGGAAAATTTAAATGTGGAGGTCATTTTAGGTTCTTGTTGGTCTGATTCAACGATAAAATGATTTGTCCAGGACTGAAGATTTAGCCTACCTTAAAATTCATATCTGTAAATACCAATACAATTGTAAACAAATAGAGACAAAGTGCACAATAACAATTTATATAAAAACTGTATTTTTAAATGGATAAATACACATACCTAAACAATGGTTAGGTTCTATAGCAAAAGGTAAATGTATGTTTTGCAATAGCACTGCAAGCATAGAATGGCCTCCTTCATTCTTCTCAAGGGCACTTAGGGATGGACAATAAATGCTGGCCTTGCCAGTGACACTCACATCCCATGAACAAATAAAAGTCATCTAAGAGGTTTCCAAATTTTTCCAGAATTTCAAGATCTACCAACTGCCTGTGTACTCCTACCAGCATTCTGGTTTAATATTTTAATACCCAAGTAGTGTACAAAATGTACAAATTATAACACATATATACAACATAAACAATGCCCAATAGTACGACTCGCCATTAACGTGACAGATGAGGTTGTTTATTCGAGCGTTAGCGCATAACGTTTGGATTGATAAGTGATAGAGTCATAAGTTGCTCAGTAAATTGAACACTGAATTATAACGACAGGTTTTTGTGCACTCCACAGTTGATTAAACAAAACCTCATAACTAAAATGAAAACAGAAAATGCTGGAAATACTCAGCAAATCTGGCAGCATCTGTGGAGAGAGAAAGAGTGTTAATGTTTCTGGTCAATAACCTTTCATCAGAACCCTATTATCAGAACCCATATTCCAACCATCACCAAATTTACCTATTTCCACTTGTGCAACATTGCTATCCCTCTGTCATTGAAACCCTTATCCATTCATTGTCACTTCTAGACTCAATTATTTCAATGTCCTCCCATTGTCTACATTGTCTCCCACTTGTGCAAAACACAGCATCTTCATTCTGTTCTGCACTAAGTCCCATTCACCCATCTTTGACATACACTGGCCCCTGTCCCACAATATATTAAATATGAACCACTCATTCTTATAAATTTCTTCATGGTCTTGGTGCAACCTATCGCTACAATGTCCTCCAAGTCTTATACTAGCTTCCACCACATCCTTCAGTCCTCTCATTCTGATTTTAAAAAAATACAACTCCCTCCCTTTACCTCACCAGTTGTGGATCCTATGGTGGTATTAGCTTCACTCTTTCTCTAACCTTCTCTGCATGTCCACCTGTCTCTGTTCCTTTTAAAGTCTTCTCAAAACCATCTTTTTGGCCAGACTTGGGCTATCCCCCCCACTAATCTCTTCCTAAATAGCTTGCACCTTTTCCCTGCCAATTTCCATTTGTGACGTCCCTTGGGGTGCTTTTCTTTACATTAAACGGTGCTATTATGAATGCAAGCTTTTATTTGAATTTGCTATTCAAATTATTGTGTTGTATCTGCACATAAAACAATTGAACTCAAGACAATACTGCTCTAAATGTTGGTACCATCATACGCATATTTATGTAAAATGTAAATACATTTTGTTAATGGAGTGTTAAATGACGTATAGATTTTCTGATTGTGATTTTTTTTTAAATCTCGAAAATTCTGAATTCTTAGCTAAATTGGTGAAGTTTTCAGCAGTTTCCCACCCCACATCATATGGTACCAGGAACCATCCAGCCTTGCCAGCTCTACCTAGCTCAGAGATCTGCAACTTGCTGCTTCAGAGCAGCATGCAACTCATTAAGGACTCGTGTAAACTCCTAACCTTGATCGATCATACCCACGGATAGTAATTAAAAGATTTTTTAAACTTGAGAAAGTATTAACATTTTTGTAAAGCCCTTTAAAATGTTGTTGAAATGTGTCTGTCTTGTTTTTCATTATTATTGGCATTTGAGAAACAACATTGCAGCCCTTAAGATATTGCGCTTCTGACTAAAATTTTTTAAATGGCTATTATTATTAAGGTTGCCAATACCTGGCCTAGCTCCTCTGTGTTGATCAACGACAGCGGGATCCCAAAGGAACCAGGCTCGTCTGAGTGTAAGAGACTCTTCATGGTGGTGGACGACACACTCCTTTCATTTAAGGATAATTTCTGGTTGCTGTTATTAATTTAAGGGTTCATACTTGCTGGACTTATGTGATCAGTTATCATACTACAGGAAGCTGCTGAACAAATACAATGGTTGAAACAAAAAAAATACACACGCAATAATGTAAACAAAGTATATTTATATTTAAGTTTTCAATAACAGAAAAGGCATTATACTTTGATAACTATTGTGTATATTTTAGAATTCATTTACTGTGAGACACTAGAGTTACACCTATATTTCAATATATTCATGGCAAAGTTAAATTCCAACTCCAAGCATTTAAATCCAATTAGACTTTTCACAGAACAGCATCTTCATTGTTTGACTTCCTTCCTCCATCTTAGTTTTCTCCAGGCACTTTGCAGCACTACTCGACCCATTAACCACGTGATAGTAAAATTACGTTTGTACCATTCCCTGATCAAAGGAAGATGGAAGAAAATGACATTCATTTGACAACATTCACTATGTTACAAAGTTACACTTAGTTGAGGTAGTAGACTTTGGAGTAATACAATTTCTAGCAATGTTTTTGAGCATTGAAGGTGAACAAAGTAAAAGAGACAAACAGAAATCCCGGAGAGAAGAGCAGAACTTCTGCAAGGTAGGCATTCCTGAAAGAGAAGTGACGGTGAATTAAACACTTAAATAAAAGCAAAATACTGCGGATGCTGGAAATCTGAAATAAAAACATTTCAGGTTAAGGTTAGAACAAGTTATGATGAAAGGTCATAGACCTGAAACGTTAACATCTGTGGAGAGAGAAACAGAGTTGCCAGTCCTGCTGAGTATTTCCAGCACTTTGTTTTTATTTCAGATTTCCAGCATCTGCAGTATTTTGCTTTTATTTTAATGTTTTTGAGCAATTTCCTTTCTGCCTTGAAACACAGAATTGTTTTTACTTATAAACTGTCGACAACAGATGTTGATCTTGGTTATAAAGAGGTTAAAATGAACTTTGAACAGAATCTTAATAAATTTTAACTCTATCTTATTGGCTTCTGTTTATTTTCATATGGCTATTGTTCACCTCACCACAATTTCCTTCAGGTGGGTCACGTGAACAGAAGAAAGCATGGACCTCTTTACAATTCCTGGTCAGGTTTATCCTTCACCTAGGAATGCAACAATACAATACTATGGAAATGCTCTACCTATGCAACTTGCTCAAGGTTGTCAGATTTACAGGCAGATCTCAGTACTGGTGGGGTGATCTGTAGGTCATCATGCAAGGGGAACTACAGATCACCCTTTATTTTTAATCACAATATTTACAACTACAGTCATCAAATGATTACAGTAACCTTATTCCTCATGTCCTGGAAGAAATGACCTTTTAATACAGTCTATTGCACTTCCAATTTATTCTCAGCCTCTTCATGAACCCATTTACATTGCTTACACTGCTTAAAAATCTATCAGTAGGTTTACTTACTTATTGTAGTTCACATGCTTTTTGTAATTTATATCAAGGAACTCCTTATAAAATTCAGCCATCTCTTCTGCATTCAAAGTATTTTTTCTCCCTGAAAATGTAATACAACCAATTAAATCATAAGTACTGTGCAGAATATAGGATTTCTAGGCAAGTGTTTATGAAACTTATTGCCTTGATGAATAAAGATCATCATGCAAACACTTAGTAACTAGACGTAGAACTGCATTTGTTATCCTTTATTCTTAGGTAATCATTTTATTAAACACAAGCAAAAAGACATAAAAATGGTAAGAAACTGATTCAATTCACACTATTCCATTTTTAGGTATTAGGACAATGTAATTTTTCAAATTAAAAACAGCAAAATACCAATTTTTCTCTAATCAATTCATTAAAAATCATATTCTCAGCAGTCATATTTCAAAGCTGTTGAGCTCCTACAATTTTCTTCTCATTACTAATTATAAAGATAAACATTCTCCTATTTTTATTAAAAAATTTAATCTTACTCCAGAAGTGACCAGATTCTGTGGTGACCTTGCATTTAGGTTGAATGTTTTACTTTTATATGTCAGTTTTACAGGAAGATTTAGGTTTTTGTAAAAATTAAAGTTATATAACTTTACTAAAATTATTTTTAACTCCCCTACCCATTTAGATGCCCTGTTCCAAATTGGTGCGCAGCTAACCATGACCCAGACATTTCCTAATGCCATACTACAAGTATGCCAAAGTGGGCTGGCTAACTTTCCCACATTTTACTTTCTTGCTTGTGGGAAAAGGACTAGTATTCCCCACTGCACATCAGAATCTCTCATAATATGAAACTGTCAGTCATAGAATCACTTATGGCACAGAATGAAGGTCTTTCAACCCATCGTGTCCACACCTGCTCTCTGTGGAGCAATCCAGTCAGTCCCACTCCCCGTAGCCCTGCAAGTTTATTTCCTTCAAATGCCTGTCCAATTTCCTTTTGAAATCATTGGTCGTCTCCACTTCCACCACCCTCGTGTTCCAGGCCACTATCACTCACTGCTTAAAAAGGTTCTTCCTCGCATTCCCCCTGCATCTCTTGCCCAAAATCTTCAAACTGTGTCCCCTAGTCCTTGTACCATCAGTTAATGGAAATAGTTTTTCCTTGTCTAACTTATCTTAGCCTGTCATAATCTTGTACATCTCCTTTACTCCAAGGAGAACCACCCCAGCTTCTCCAATCTAACCTTGTAACTAAAATCCCCCATCTCTGGAACCATTCTGGTAAATCTCCTCTGCACCCTCTCGAAGACCTTCACATCTTTCCTAAAATATGGTGACCAGAACTGGACACAATACTCTAGTTGGGGCCTAACCAGAGCTTTAAAAAAAGGCTCAGCATAATTTCCCTGCTTTTGTACTCAATGCCTCTATTTATGAAGCCATTTGCTTCGCTTTGCTAACCACTCTCTCATTAGGTCCTACCACCTTCAAAGATCAATGCACATGAACTCCAGGTCCCTCTGTTCCTGCACGCTCTTTAGAACTCCATTAAGTCTATATTGCCTCACCCTATCCCTTCTGCCAAAATGCATCATCTCACACTTGTCTGTATTAAATTCCATCTGCCACTTGCCAGCCCATTCTGCTAGCCTACTTATGTCCTGTTGCAGGTGATTCGTATCATCCTCACTGTTTGCTGTCATGGAACTGTTTTTTTTTCTCTCTGTTTAAATGCAGTGTGCCTTTAAAAACCAAGACGCACAGTGTGCCAGCAGCTGCAACCTATTTCCGAGGCAACAGCAGGAGAGAGAGGAGGTCACATGTTGTAATGTAACTTTTGACTGTGTAAAGACTAGCTATAACTGGTTTGAACAGGAGACAAGTGAAGCGTGCTTACTGAAGGAAGGATCCCTCTCTCTTAGCAGAAAAATCTGCATTTATCTTCAGGCTCTGTATTGCCCAAGGAGAGAAAAATCCCAGAAAAGAACATTTGTATCGTTGGAGGTAGTAAATTCCTTTTTTACTTCCAAACTCTAAGAAGTCTTTGCCTCAAGATTGACTCTCTGTTGCCGGTTTGTGTTTTCTGGAATTCTCAGCAATGTTTCTACTGACAGACTGCCAATTTAAAAATCCAAATAGACCTGTTGCTATACTCCTTGTTGAAAGAACTGTCTGACGCCAGCTGAAATCAAAGTGCTTTGAACGCCTATCCCTTAAAGACTGTTTGTCGAATTCGCCTGGAGACTTCGAGTGGCACCTGATTATTCTACTCCGAGACACCATCAACCAGGAATGTAAATCAACAGGACTTTCAACCCAACTACTTATTTATTCTTAAGAAACATCATTATTAAACCGGTTAACTGTGATTTTTGAATGTATGTGTGTGTGCATTAGGGTCAAGAGAAATAGGAAGTTATAAAGTCTTTTAGATATAGGTTTATCTCAATAGTGTTTAAGATTTAGATTATTAATAATTAATTTGTTTGTGTTTTAAGATACCTGGTTTGGTCGGTTTTATTCTGGTGGGTAATAAAGTGTTTAATTTAGCTAATTTCTGGTAGATGGGAAAATTTTAATATGCTATGGCCTGTCGAATAATGGGACTGAATTGACGGTGCATTACTCCTGCCTCAGTCGTAACATTGCCACACCTCCAAGTTTGGTATCATCAGAAAATGTTGAAATTTTACTCTGTATTCCAAGATCCAAGTCATTTATATAGAGCAAAAAAAAAGTGCTCCTAAAATTCACCCTCCTGTCTAAAAAAAAACAACCACTTAGCACAACTCGCTGTTTTCTGTCCTTAAGCCAATTTTTTATTCAATTGGACTCTGACCCTCCTATTCCATGAGCCTCAATTCTGTTAACCAGCCTTTTATGTGGTACTTTATCAAACACGTTCTTAAAATCCATATAGACAACATCCACCACAATTCTATCAGCCTTCTCTTTCACTTCATCAAAAAATTCAATTAGATTAGTCAAGCATGATCTGCCTTTTACAAATCTGTGCTGGCTATCCTTAATTAACTCAAACTTCTCCAAGTGCCTGTTGACTTTTTTCCGATTGTTTCTAAAACCATACCCACTACTGATGTTAAACTAACTGGCCTGTAGTTGCTTGGACTGTCCTTGCACCCTTTCTTGAATAAGGGCGTCACATTTGCCACTCTCCAATCCTCTAGCACCTTCCCCGTAACCAGGGAAGATTGGAAGATTACAGCAAGCCCTTCCACTATCTTCAACCCCCATTTCCTTTAGCAACCTGGGATGCAAGCCATCCGGACCAGGTGGCTTATCTACCCTAAGCATAGCCAGCCCTTCCAGCACCTCCTCCCTCTAAATTTTTGCCCCATCCATTACCTCTACTCTCTACCGATATTTTGTTAAATTCCTCTTCCTTAGTAAACACCGATACAAAGTACTCATTAAGTATTCTGCCCTTGCCCTGTACCTCTAAGTATATTACCCACTTTGTCCCTAAAAGGCCACACTCCACCTCTTACTACCCACTTACTATTTATATGCTGGTAGAAGATTTTTGGGGTCCCTTTTATGTTGATTGTCATTCTATTCTCTCTTTGCCAGTCTTATTTTCCTCTTCACCTCCCCTCTCAACTTATTGTATCTGACCTGGTTCCAACTTGAAGAATTCATCTGACATGCAACATGCACCATCTTTTTTTTGTTTCATTATAATCTCTACCTCTCACATCCACCAAAGAGCCCTGTTTTTGGTTCCTTTAAAATTTGCCCTTGTTGGAATGTACCTAGCCTGTACCTGATGCATTTCTTCCTTAAAGTAATCAAGAGCTGATTTTATCAGTGGCCACGCTCCGCTGTGAAGTCGGCAGCCTTCCGACACGGAACTGCCGCCACTGGGGACTGATGTAAATGGAGGGGACAGAGCGGCTGCCCCAGATGACATTGATGAGGGGGCCAGCACGTCCCCAGCAACGGCGTCCGGCGCCACTGTGCCGGCACCATTTTTAAAGGGCTTCAAGCCCTTCATGAGAGATCTGTATCTTTAAAAAGGGAAATGACCTTCTAAATAGTTCAATTAAAAAGCAAAAGCAGGAGACCCTTTCCTAACCACCGCCCCCTCCGCCACCCCCCAACAAATGGTTGTTTTATATGCCAATCTGACGGACATTAATTTTATTCCCAACCGAACTTCCACCCCCCACCTTGTCACTTTTGCCCTTCCCTTCAACCCCTTCCCACCATTCCCACAGCCAATAAAAAAAAACATTTTCCCCACTCCCCTCACCCCACCCCGATAATTTTACTCCTCCCCCCTCCCCACCAGTTTCTCGGCTCAGAGTTCCAAAGGCGCGAGTTGTGATCGGTGGTGGTAAAATCGGCGTGGGACGGCCAGCGGCGGCAGGTAAGCTCATTTACATGTTAATGTTTCAAATTTCCATATTCTAAAGAAGGCCCCCTTGGCGGCAAGGTGGCCGCACCGAGGTCCCACCACCGCCGGAAAAATGCAGCGGGGCCTTCGAGGTCCAGGGTCGAGGCAGGTCTCTCCCGACAGAATTTTATGGGCCATCCCGCCATTACCCCTGACGTCGAGGGGCTCGTAAAATTCAGCCCCAATTGTTCCATTACAGCTTTTCCTGTCAGTTTTTGATTCCATTTTATCCTGGCTAGATCCCTTTTCATCGCGTTGAAATTAGCCCTCTTCCAATCTAGACATTCTATCTTATTTCATTCCTTGCTTTTCTGCATTGCTATTCGAAACCTTATGATACGATGATCACTCTTACCCAAGTGCTCCCCTACAGACACTTGGCCCACCTCATTTCCCAGCACCTGATCCAGAAATGCCTCCTTTCTACTTGGGCTGAGAACAGTGGCGCAGTGGTTAGCACCACAGCCTCACAGCTCCAGTGACCCGGGTTCAATTCCGGGTACTGCCTGTGTGGAGTTTGCAAGTTCTCCCTGTGTCTGCGTGGGTTTCCTCCGGGTGCTCCGGTTTCCTCCCACATGCCAAAGACTTGCAGGTTGATAGGTTAATTGGCCATTATAAATTGCCCCTAGTATAGGTAGGTGGTAGGGAAATATAGGGACAGGTGGGGATGTGGTAGGGATATGGGATTAGTGTAGGATTAGTATAAGTGGGTGGTTGATGGTCGGCACAGACTCGGTGGGCCGAAGGGCCTGTTTCAGTGCTGTATCTCTAAAAAAAAAACATACTGATCAAGGAAGTTCTCTTGAACACATTTCAGAATTCCCTCCCCTCTCTTTTCCTTTTACTTTATCCCAATCGATATTTGGGTAACTAAAGTCCCCCCAATCTCATCACTCTATAGCTCTTGCACATCTCTGCGATTTCTCTGCATATATGGTCCTCTCTCTCTCACTATTTGGTGGCTGGTAGAATACCCCTAGTAGCATGATCACACCCTTTTTGCTTCTCAACTCTAACCAAATGGATCCTGTCCTTGCCCCCTCAAAGGCATATCCTCTTTCCAACACTAAAATGTCTTCCCTGATCAGTACCGCCACCCAACCTCCCTTTCTTCATTCTCTATTTTTTCTGAACACTTTATGCGCCCAGTCCTCACCATTTTTAAGCCACGTCTCCATTATTACCACTACTTCATATTCCCATACTGTTATTTGCGCATTTGAACATGAACCTGAATTAGGATCATCACTAAAGAAAAACAAAAGAAGTCAGAAGAAATGTTTTGAGAGCGACTTATGGAATACACACTGCTTCACTACAAGTGATCAGAAACAATATCACTTAATTATTTGAAAAAGAGGAATATGTACAGATATGATGTGTCGCTGGGTCAAAATCCTGGAACTCCCTTCCTAACAGCAATGTGGGTATACCTACCCCAAATGGACTGCAGCGGTTCAAGAAGGCAGCTCACCACCACCTTCTCAAGGGCAATTAAGGATGGGCAATAAATGCTGGCCTGGCCAGTGACGCCCACATCCCATGAATGAATAAAAAAAAGGAAATGAGGACAGGGCAGAGGAATGGGATTAGAGTAGATAGCTCCAGTTGCACAGCTGGCACAGGCATGATGGGCCAGAAGGGGTCCTTCTGTGTTATAATTTCTAACCCCAAGTTCTACTGCTCAGGTGCAGATTACACAAATACAAATTCACCAGATTATTACTACAGGAAAATTAAACAGTTGTCTGCTCTGTAAAAATTCTACTCAACTGCAGTGCCACAATGAGAAAAGGATAATGCCATAACTGACAAATTTTGTATTTAAAATTTTCAGTTTTATGAAAAATATTAAACTTTTTGTAACAATTCAAACACTTTTTTTCCCTCTGCAGATCCTTCTTAAAGAGGTAATTGATTTCAGTTCTTGGTGCCCTGGAGCTCCAATATACTCCGCCATTGGTGATAAAACACCCATTGATATCTAGAATTGCAAACTGCTGTGCTATCACAGGTGATGGGCACAGACACAACATTGTTACACAGGGAGGAAGCACAGAATATGATCACAAGGGCACTCTTGCACACCTCCTAGTGGCCAGATACAGAATATCACTTGAAAGAGATTGACAGGATGTATGGCTGGTGGAAACTCAAAAGGAAACAGGAGATAATATAAAATTTGAAAAAAATGTGTTTCTTTTTAAACTGAGGTGGCGGGCCAACGCTTCAATGTTATACAAAGTTACTGGTAAAATACTGTAGCCCTGTTGGTAGACAGCAAAACAAATCCTTCTTATTGGAGTTAGTGCAGTCCAAAAGCACATAGACCGGCAAAGTGGGTTACTTCATGTCAGAGTGCATTTTCTACAATATCATAGTGGTGTAGCTAAGATATTAATCCCCTATATATTATATAACATATATACAATATAGGTTCTAGTATTTACATCTGGAATGCATGAGCTGGGTTTGCACCTTACTACTCTTCATCAATTCAAATAATCTGCATGTGACTGAAAAATACAGAAGTTTACAAATGTGATGATATACCTGTGCATCAGTCACTCAACCCAGCCAGAGCCTTTTTTTTTAAAAAAAAATAGTATTTTGTCTTCAGTGACATCATTAAGTTCTGTGCACATCTTCTCCCTTCACAGTGGAAGTTCTACATAAGGTTGGAGTTCCTCCAACACAGTTTTACAACATAACACGGCAACAAGGGATAATGTTAAGACACACAGAAAACTTTCAAACACTATAAACTGAGGACTATTCAGTGGTGCATACTTTCCCACCTACCAATTACAAAACATTACAATGCATCCATTACATTCCAAACAGAATTTCTACACAATCTTGTTAGTTACATAAAAAATCTTACAAGAGAAAATGTCTCTTACAATTGTATCTCATGAATTAAAAAAAACCTTTACAGTTACCTGATTTCTAATTTTTGATTTCATAATACAGCTGACTCACCTTCCTCATCTCTTAATCCTATTCCTTTTGCCCTCAAGCGGGAGTGTATGAACTTATCTTTCTCCTGGAAAGTAATGAATAACATTTTACAAAAAAACAGGCAGTCATGCAAACTAAAGCTTTTAAATTCCATATGGCTGGAATTGTAACAGTGAGGCCCTGCAATATTACTTGCGATGGAAAGTGAAAGATTCAGTACTGAAGGCTGTGGAACATTCCCCTGTGCAGTCTTATTTTAATTTAAAGAAAAGTTGAGCAGCACTCTAGGCATGAGTCAAAACTTGAGCCAGACAAAATAAGAACTTAAAGCACCTGAGAAAAACCACAAACCAAGGGCAGGGAATGTGGGAGCCATAAGCTTGGAAGGTGGGTGATTATCGGCATCACGTCCTGAGAGAACAGCTAATCGATCACATTATGATGCTAAAGGAAAGATGTGGGTCTGGCATCTTATTGACCCCTAACGGGATAAACCAATCAACATGTTTACCACAGAGGAATCAATTCCAGAAAGTGTACTTCAATAATAGATTCCCATAGATTCTTTTTAAGAGGCAATCTGTTCCAAGGATACGGGCTGCTGCTGGAAATCTGCAGCAGAGAGCTAGGATGACATCTTGTTTGTGTTTATCCTCCTGTTTATAAGGAGGTACCTGGTAATACAGAAGACATTACTTTAAAAAGTGAAAAAGGAATCTTTCTTTCCAGAATCATGGAATGGCTACGGCACAGAAGGAGGCTATTCAGCCCATCAAGCCAGTGCTGGCTCACTGCAAGAGCAATCCAGCTCGTCCCACACCCATGCTCTTTCTCTGTAGCCCTGCAAATCTTTTCCCTTCATGTACTTAGCCAATTCCATTTTGAAAGCCATGATTGAATATGCGCCCAACGCCTTTTCAGGTAGTGCATTCCAGATTCTAACCACTCACTACGTAAAAATGTTTTTCCTCATGTTGCCTTTGGTTCTTTTTCCAATCACCTTAGAACTGTGACCTCTGGTTCTCGGCCCTTCTGTCAATGGGAACAGTTTATTTCTATTTACTCTGTCTGGAATACCTATCAAAATATCCTCTCAACCTTCTCTTCTCCAAGGAGAACAACCCCAGCTTCTCCAATCTATCCATGCAACTGAAGTCCCTCATCCCTGGAGCCACACTAGTAAATCTCTTCTGCATCCTCTCTCAGGTCTTCACATCCTTCCTAAAGCACAGTGCCCAGAATTGTACAATACTCCAGTTGTGGTCAAACCAGTGTTTTATAAAGGTTCATCATAAATTCCTTGCTTTTGTACTGCCCTACCACCTTCAATGATTTGTGCACATATACCCCCATGGTCTGTTCCAGCACCCACTTTAGAATTGTACCCTTTAGTTTATATTGCCACTTTTCATTCTTCCTACCAAAACGTACCACTTTGCACTTCTCTGCATGAACTTCCATCTGCCACATATCCACCCATTCCTTGGTTTAACCAGCCTGTCAATGTCCTCTTGAAGTCTATCACCATCCTCCTCACTGTTCACCATAGTTCCAAGTTTTGTCTCATCTGCAAATTTTGAAATTGTGCCCTGTACACCCAAGTCCAAGTCATTAATATATACCACGAAAAGCAGCGGCCCTAGTAGCGACCTGTGGGAAACACCTCTGTCTATCCTCCCCCAGTTCACCAATACTCTGTTTCCTGTCACTTAGCTGATTTTGTATCCATGCCGCCACTACCCCTTTTATTCAGTGAGCTTCAACTTTGCTATTGTGTCAAACAGCGGAAGCAGCATGCGATGAACAGAACTAAGCAATTCCACAACCAACGAATCAGAACTGAGCTCTGCAGTCTTGCCACATCCAGTTGTGAATGGTGGAGGACAATTTAATAACTAACAGGAGGAGGAGGCTCCATGAATATCCCCATCCTCAATGCCCAAATATGTCCTGTGCATAAAAAGTAAATCTAACACAGCCAATTACCACCCTATCTGTCTACTCCCGATCTTCAGTAAAGTGATGGAAGGGGTCATCGACGGTGCTACCAAGTGGCACTTGCTCAGCAATAACCCGCTCACTGGCGCTCAGTTTGAGCTCCGCCAGGGCCACTCAGCTCCTGATCTCATTACAGCCTTGGTCCAAACATGGATAAAGGAATTGAACTCGAGGTGAGGGGAGAGTGACTGCCCTGGACATCGGCAGCATTTGACCGAGTGTGAAATCAAGGAGCCCTAGCAAAATTGGAGTCAATGGGAATCAGGAGAAAAACTCTCCACTGGTTGGAGTCATACCTAGCCGTCATGCCAGGCCCACACTTGCCTAGAACGAGGCACATTAATTTTGTCATGAACATTGATTTTAAACTGTTACTAGAGTGAAGACGACTTGAACAGATCAGCCGTGGCTGGAAAAGACATTTGCATATTAACAATGGTGTTTGGAAGGACAAAGCAGCCATTTCCTGACACATTCAACCCACAATGGACTTTGGATCACCAGACGTTGAAGGAGGGGGAACACGCATTCCAGGTTGACTGCTAAGATGGCCAAATACACAAACAGACATGGTCAAACCAGCTAGTCACATGCCGGACAACTTGCGTTTGTTGAATTTGTACAAACAGTTTGGGCAGAAGGTCCGTTTGCTCCTGGACTGAGAAGATCTCTCTCCTGTCATCTCCCATCTCTTTCTCAAGCCTCTGAATCTACTGAAGACACATGAACCCCATGAGAGAAAAGTCTCCTACATCAAAAGTTTAAAAAGAATACTGGGCCCCGCCCCAACGAAAAGCAAGATCTACCTACAATCAAGGACTCTACGCTTTATTTTTCTTCTGCTCTTTTCTGTCTCTATTTGCATGTGTCTATCGCATATGCATGCTAGTATGGGGTGCGTCGTGTATCCATAGGCATTGACCGAATTAGAGTTTAAGTTCAATAAATTTCAACTTTTTTTCTTTAAACCAAAGAAAGCCTGTTTGTGCTGGTTTCTTTGCCTTATAATTGGAATGCGATTTACCAAGTGGGAGCTAAAAACACAGGGTGTTTAAAATTAAACCCTGTTACAGTAAGGCCAGGTGAAGGCTGAAAGGGAACCCAAGACCTCTCTAACTCGTAACACTAGCACAAAGGAAGATGGTTGTAGTTGCTGGAGGTCAATCATCTCAGGCCCAGGACATCACTGCAGGAGCTCACAGGCCCAAACATCTTCAGCTGCTTCATCAAAGACCTGCCCTCCATCATAAGGTCGGAAGTGGGGATGTTCGCTGACGATTACACAATGTTCAGCGGCTCCTCAGATATTGAATCAGTCCATGTCCATATGCAACAAGACTTGGACAATATCCAGGCTTGGGCTGATAAGCGGCAGGTAACATTCGTGCCACACAAGTGCCAGGCATTGGCCATCTCCAACAAGAGAGAATCCAACAATCTTCCCTTGACATTCAATGGAATTACTATCACTGAATCCCCCACTGCCAACATCCTGGGGGTTACCATTGACCAGAAATTGAACTGCACCAGCCATATAAGCACTGTGGCTACAAGAGCAGGTCACAGGCTGGGAATTCTGCGGCAAGTAACTCACCAAAACCTGTCCACCATCTACAAGGCACAAGTCTGGAGTGTGATGGAATGATCTCCACTTGCCTGGATGAGTGAAGCTCCAACAACTCTCAAGAAGCTCAACACTATCCAGAAAAAAAGCAGACCGCTTGATTGGCACCCCATCCACCATCTCATTCACTCCCTCCACCACCGACACACAGTGGCAGCAGTGTGTACCATCTACAAGATGCACTGCAGCAACTCACCAAGGATCCTTTCCAAACACGCAACCTCTATCACCTAGAAGGACAAGGGCAGCATGGGAACAACACCACCTGCAAGTTTTGCACCAAATAACGCACCATCCTGACTTGGAACTATATCGCCGTTCCTTCACGGTCTCTGGGTCAAAATCCTGGAACTCTCTTCCTAACAGCACTGTGGGTGTACCTACACATAAGGACTTCAGCAGTTCAAGACGGCAGCTCATCACCACCTTCTCAAGGGCAATTAGGGATGGGCAATAAATGCTGGCCTAGCCAGCGACAGCCACATCCCATGGAATAAAAAAAAGTGGCACTTTATCAAATGCCTTTTGTAAGTCCACATACACATCAACCATATTACCCTCATTAACCCACCCTGTTACCTCCTCAAAAACTCAAGTTATACATGATTTACCTTTAAAAATCCATGATGTTCCTTAATTAATCCACATTTCTCCAACTGACTGATAATTTTGTCCTGGATTATTGTCTCTAAAAGCTTCCCCACCACTGAGGTTAAACTGACTGACCTGTAGTTGCTGGATTTATCCTTACACCCTTTGGTTCTTAGAAACGAGTCAACATAGACTATTAACAGGTGCTTTCAGTTTAAAAAAAAAAATCACATTTGTCCAGGTGCCTCAAAAAACAGTTATTTTAATCTACACTAATATCAGAAGATGGTGCATTATCCATATTGCCTTCAGGGGACATTTTATAAGATACATTGTATTCAGTAAATGAAAATAATGCATTTGCTCCAGCAGTTACTTCATTAAGGATTTCTTTAAAGCTGTGTCACACTTATGCAAGGAGAAATTATGAACTATATAATGAACTTATAAACAAAATGCAAAATGGGCAATTTCCCTGAAAAACAAGATGGAGTCGAGAGGTCAGGTAACCTTATCCTGTACTGCCAATGCACATGGAAACCACAAGAACCCAGAGTCCGTCTTCATGTCTGAAACAGTCTTCGAGAAGGCATTAAAATGCAAATGGCCCATTCTATGTTCATGGCATCCTCTCCAACAAATTAGGATAACATTGGCATAACAGACATGGTGTCTCCAAATTCAAACTCAAATGAATGGGTGTGAAAAACTCCACTTTATCAAAATGGAATGAAGATGCTTGACACCCTGACGTCATTGTCTAACAATGGCCCCACCATCAGACACCATTTATGAGGACAATGATCAAGAGAAACCATGGTCACATGACAGAAACCAGGGGTCTGATAAGGAGCTTAATAAAAATATATGCTGGGCAGATGAAAGGAGAGCCAGAGAGAGAGATTCCATCTGCTCCAGAGGAAGAAGGACCCTGCCTAGAACACCTTTAAACTATCTGTCAGCAGAGACTGGAAGTGGCGTTTGAATTCCCTACCTGAGAAATTGTATCAGGGTTTGTCATTGATCTGTGACTGCAATACAATCAAAGTCTGCAACAATGCATTCGCCCTCCTAGAACTTTCCAAGTTTGTCTTCAGTGAACTTGGAAAAAGGAAAAACAGGCCTGCGCCATTTTTCAAAATCTTCCCGCCCCCGCCCCAGGAAGAATGCCAGGTTTACAGTAAACTGTTTCAAACCATCAAACTTAAATGCATGTTATCTTTTAATTTCTATCTTTTCTTGTACGAGTGTGTCTCTGTGTGCGTGTGAGTAAGTTGTGAATATTTTTCGGTGTTATTTAACAAACATTTACCTTTCTTGAAACCTACGAGAAAACCTTTCATTTGTCTGTTTATTTACCATGAAAATGCTCAGGAGTTAAAACACATTTCTGACAAAAACGCTGTCTTTGGTCAGTTGAAAGGTGAAAAGGGAAAACCATCCCTATCATTTGCTACCTGTCCATAACAACTGCAGTAGTACTTTGGCACCAAATATATAATACAGGTTCAGTATTTTTGAACAATATCTTGAAGGACTGTTATGTTTAGTTCTTGAAGTGTTCCACAGCTGAAACCTGATCAAGTCCAATTCTGGGATTGTTAACAGATAGAAACTGTGCACATTTTTAAAGCTGAAGGAACATTTAGAACTTTCATTTTAACAGTTAGCCAAATGAATCTTGCACATGCAAGTGCTGCACACATGAAACCATACTTTCAAATGTAAACAAAACTGTCTGCAACTGTGATTCCAATGCAGGGTCATGAGGAAAGAGGTGAGTAGGTTTAATTGGTAGCTCTTTCAGAGAGCTTGCACTGCAAGATGGGCCAAATTGCCACCTTCTGTGCTGTATGATTCTAACTCCCACAGCTCAGAGAAAAATAGCAAATTAGTATTTGTGCCAACAGAGGTTCCATCTGAAGGCACTGCTTTACTATTGAGGGTATTTATGCAATGCTCAGTTTGCAACATTGAGGCCTGTTATAATATTCATCTTAGGGTGCATTTTATTATAGTGCTAATATGAAGTACCCACACAATAGTTACAGTGTAAAGGCAGCCTACACCTGGGCCAGGGTTCAGAGTCAGTCCGTGCCTTCACATTCGATTTACACTCTTAAGTTTAGCAATGGCACAAAGCAGATTCAACTTTTGTGGTAAGTGTTGCACTAACTATTTGTATACATTTGCTGGATCAAAATTATAGAACCTTACAGCACTGTAGGAGTACCTTCACCACACAAACTGCAGGGGTTCAAGGTGGTAACTCAACACCACCTTCTCAAGGGCAATTAGGGATGGGCAACAAATGCTGGCTTTGCCAGCGACGCCCACATCCCATGAACGAAGACAAAAAAATGAATAATGAAAGGATGGAAAACACAGTTAGAATACATTTTAACTGACATTAGGGACATCACCAATTCAGTACTACATAAAACCTCTATCAAACATGAAATGGTTGGAGACCAATATTTCAAACAACAACTAAACAGTGCTGGGCCTGGTGCTTTACAAATGGAAGTGGTTATCCAAATGTAAATTGTTCAAAATAGTCTGAAATATGAAAAACAAATCAGCTAAACCACGCAAAAAGAGCATGTTGACACTGTAACTGACAGAGCAGTTGCATGGAACTGGCTCAATGTCGACAAAAGAAATGTAAACAAGAACTTAGGCTGCTAGCCAAGGCAAAAACAAACAGCCATGAGAATTGACACAGTACATTCAGTGCTCATTTCTATCTAGGTTAAGAGGATAGCAGTGCAGGAGGCTATTTGTTGGGAGTGGCCTAGGGAGAGTTGAGAACAAAACATTGAGGATAAAAGCGAAAAATATGTTGAAATAAACTTCAGCCCCACTTCTGTCAGTGCAATACATGCACGCTCGTATCATACAGTGGTATTTGCTTGGCAATCTTTGCATCAAAACCTGCTAATCATGTCTCCTCCTCTGGGGTCGGCGGGAAGAAGGGCAGAGACGAAGGTGCTCAATTCTTCTATCAGAATTTCTCAGGGCCGTAAAAAACTGTCAGAACTGGATCACTTACCTATTTATACTCTTCCCCCGACCCATGCACATACCTTGTTTATGTCCCCCAGTGCCCTTTCAATGATTTTGTCCCTAGGAGTTACTAGGTGGGGAGTGGAATTAGTTGCACTGGGGTTGGTCCTTGGTTTTGGTAGTACTGGAGTGGGTTGCTGTGGTTAACAGAGGGGAGATGAAATACAAGATTTGGGTCATTGGTGGATTCCTGTGTGTCAGTAGAAGGGAGGGGAAGAGTCCCCACATCCCAGATCTGGGAGCCCCTATTTGTAACTTTCTAAAAAGAATCTGCTCGGCAATCATTAAATGTGGTTTTTGGGATTGGTTCTTCAAAGCATATTTCTGTATACATATGCATGTGCAATGTAACTATTTAATTCTACACATAAAAAAGAGAACATTGAGATATGAGACAAAAAAATTAGAATTCCCACCAAAGTGAACAGAATAAATTCAATTTACAGACCCTAAGGATTTAAGTCATTCCTTTTTTTTTTTAAATTGAATGCAAGCAGCCAGCAGCTGCAAGAGTGGCACACTAATTACTTAGCTACAGTGGCAGAACATGGGGATGTTATGAGACAAATTATTAATTCTCCTCAGAACAAACAGAATACCATCAATTTACAGGCTCTAAAGCCAAAAGTTCTTACCCAATAATGCAGCAGCTGAGAGTAGTGTTATTTAGTTAATTTTGCATGGTGCTAAAATATCAGGAATCGCAAGGACTATGAGGCATCAAAATATTTGACCATAATGAACTTTGTAAATGTATTATTTTAGATCAGCCTGTAACGATTTTAAAATACCTTTAACTTTGTTGCAGTAGAGAAAGCAGCTCAGGTTAAAAAAAACAAAAGGAGAGTGAAAGAAAGTTGGCAGTGTCACCTAGAGTTGAAAGAATGGATAGGTAAAGGAGATGTTACAGCACTACCCATTCAAAATAATTAGTCATTAGTGTCACATTGTGACAAAATAATAACTCAGAAAGTATGACAAGAAACTGTTTGCAGTTACAAGATTTTTAATATATTAGAAAATAATTAAGTAGCCTGCAGATGATTAACACAGCTTCAGATATTCCTAATGCAAGAAAGATCAGTTAGCAAACATTTGGTACTGTAGTTCACAATGGGAAATCTACAAGTTTTTTTTTTAAATACTAAAGGCAAAATTAGAAGAGAACGTCAGTTTATCTGAGTGCAACACGAATACATCCCTGCGCTGTAACTGGTGTACCAATGGATTATCCAGTTTAGAGGCAATACTACTATCACATTGTATCATCTATATTTTTTAAAAATCTACCTCAACTTTAAGTGGTTTTTCAAACTCCAACCTCATCTCATTTGTCACATTAAATTATCTTCAATGGCAGACAAAGTGTTCGACTTAGTGGTAGTACCCAACTTCCGAGTAAGAATTTGCAGGGTTAAAACGGCAAGTGGAAATCACAGCACCATCTCTGAATTTTAGATTGACATCCACACCAAACGGGTGTGGGCAAGTTGTGGGAGACAATAAACCTCACATCCCACCACCCCCTTTAATCTACTGGTATAAAGATGTCCATGTAAGGAGCACTCACATTACAGCTGGTCAGACGTTTAATTAGCCTGTGAATCCTTCCACTGCTTTCCCAGGAAAGACTGTTAGGCTACAAACAGAACAAACTCCAATGGTTTTTCTTCATGGTCATTCTCCATACTGGGTCCCCTCTTATTTATGTACTATTCATTCACAATATCATACATACTTTCTTTTTCTCCTTTTAAAATCTTTATACTTAGTTGCTAAAAAATTATAAAAATTGTGTGTGTTATGCTCACAAAGGGAACAGTTATAAAATATAAAATGAACAGGAGGAATAATGAAATAAAAGTCAACTGTTGAACTGAGCTACAAAAAATGGACACACTTGTGTAGAGGTCAGGTGACCCTTCCTGTACTGTCAATAAACTTAATTGTCTGTTGAAGACAAAGCCTATTAACCACATGTGAATTAGCTTTGGGAAAACACACTGAAATGGAAAACGCATTTCATGCTAATAACTGCTATCTGCAGGAATGGAGCTAACAAACACTTTTGCAGACAGACTGACTCCGAAGCCAAGGCTAAAATAATAGCTGTGAAATAACGCCCATTTATCAGAATGGACCACATTCAAAAGCCATCAGGTAACAATGGTTCTTACATCCTGGAACATTCTATGAATCACACCAGGGGAAGAGAGCCCTTCGACATCTGACCGACATCCTAACCTAACAAGTTTCTACCTTAAAAGGTGGTGCGAGAGAGCAGAACAACCAGAGAAGGTCTTTTCTAGCCAGAACAGCTGTGAGACAGTTCCAGATGAGCAGAATCCGTGCTGCAGCAGAGAAATTACAAGGCGACTTTGGAACTCCCCGTCTGCAAAAGTGAACCAGACTTTACACCGTTGACTTCAGACTGAGGCTTAACCACAAGGAACCTGTGACACTTCATCCTTTTCAAGACAAAGAACATTCAGGCCTGCACTGCTGAATGATTTCCTCCCGAAAAGCTTCTAAAGGTTTTCTTAAAACAACAAACTCTTTTACAAAAATTGGACTCTAACTGCATGCTACCACTACACACTCTATCTTTTGTGTGAGTGTGTGAGTGAGAAGTTGTAAATAATTTTTTGGCTATTGGGTAAAAATGAATATTTATCTTTCTTTTATAACCTATGGGAAAACCTGTCATTTGTCTATTTGTTTGACCCTGAAAACACTCGAGGACTAAAGCACTATTTTTTAAAAACACTATCTGCAGTCAGATGAGAGGTGAAAAGTGGAAGTCATCCACACCACTTCCCACATGTCCATAACATATGTAAAATAATTGCATGTTCCAAATGAGTTGATCAAATCCTTAGTCTCTTATAATACTCTACCAAGCACACAATATCCAACTTTTGGTGGTTTGACAAATCACTGCTAATCTCAGATCATAGATTTTGAGATGGCTGAGGGGGAGAAAAGACAGCTTACATTACCATGTGGAACACAGGCTGACAATAATTGAAAGTGGAGGAAATGGTCACATTATCCATTCCACAATTGTGACATATTTGCATCCTACAATCCATAATACAAAGGTCTGATTGTATCTAGGTGGCTTAAAAAAAAAAATCAGAAATTCCTGCCATTAAGGCAGACAGTATTTCTAATGAGGTACTTGAATGAGCAAGGCATAGAGGGATATGGAATTAATGCAGGCAGGTGGGATTAGTATAGATAGGCATTATGGTCGGCATGGACGCAGTGGTCCGAAGGGCCTGTTTCTATGCTGTACCACTATGACTATTAGTGCAAGCTTAAACAACTCATAATACCCACCTTGTTGAAAGTTATGTTCTGATTAGACCAAAATTTCTGATTCCAGTTCTGAGTGTCTATCCTTAACTTCCTCAGCTGCTGTTCCAATTCGGATTCATTCTTTAGGGCGTAAAACTTTATAGGTCTTAGGTTTGAAAATCTATCTTGAGGGCCAACCCAGTCATGGTGAGAGTCTGCAGGAGGCTGAAAACTTGAAATCTGAAAAAGGTTTATTTCAGTTTAGATAATGAAGAATTAGCATTTCTCTTAAAATTGCATTAAGTTCAAACTGTAAGATCACATCTGTAAATCCACTGCAGTGACAATACATATTCCATGAATGTTTGTCTGGCAACTGAAATTTTTAATGCTTTATATTTGATACTTGAATACACGGGTACAAGTGGATACCAGAGATCAACATAGAGATGTAGATGTACATGTTCACTTCAGGTAAGTTTTTTTAATTCATTCATGGGATGTGAGCATGCTGGCAAGGCCAGTATTTGTCGCCCATCCCTAATTGTCCTCGAGAAGGTGGTGGTGAGCTGCCTTTTGAACTTCTGCATTCCATGAGGTATAGGTATACCCACAGTGCTGTTAGGGAGTTCCAGGATTTTGACCCAGCAACAGTGAAAGCGCAACAATATTGTTCCAAGTCAGCATGGTGTGTGACTTGGAGGGGAACTTAGTGTTCCCATGCATCTGCTGCCCTTGTTCTTCTAGGTGGTAGAGCTCGTGCATTTGGAAGGTGCTGACAAAGGAGTCTTGGTGAGTTGCTGCAGTGCATCTTGTAGATGATACATACCGCAGCCATTGTGTGTCGGTGTAAAGAAATGTTGAAGGTGGTGGATGGAGTGCCAATCAAGCAGGCTGCTGTGACCTGCATGGTATCGAGCTTCTTGTGTTGTTGGAGCTGTACCCATCCAGGTAAGTGGAGAGCATTCCATCACATTCCTGACTTATGCCTTGTAGATGCGGGATATGCTTTGGGGAGTCAGGAGGTTACTCACTCGCTGCAGAATTCCCAGCCTCTGAACTAGACTTGTAGCCACAGTATTTACATAACTGGTTCTTTTAAGTTTCTGGGCAAAGGTGACCTCAGGATGTTGATAGTGGGGGACTGCAGCGGTGCTAGATTCTCTCTTGTTGGAGATGGACATTGCCTGGCACATGTGTGGTGCAAATGTTACTTGCCACTTATCAGTTCAGGTCATACTGCATGCAGGTATGGACTGCTTCAATATCTGAAGAGTTTCGAATGGCACTGAACGCTGTGCGATCAGCAGCTAACATCCCTGCTTCTGACCTGATTTTGGACAGAAGGTCATTGAAGAAGCAGCTGAAGATGTGCCTAGAACACTACCCTGAGGAACTCCTGCAGTGATGTCCTGCGGGCTGTGATGATTGGCCTCCAACAACCTTCCTTTGTGTTAGGTATGATTCCAACTAGTGGATAGTTCCCCAACTCCACCCCGGATTCTCATTGGCATCAATTTTGCCAAGGTTCCTTGGGCAAATGTTGACTTGATGTCAAGGGCAGGCACTCACACCTCACCTCTGGAATACAGCTCTTTTGTCCATGTTTAGACCAAAGCTGTAATGAGGCCTGGAGCTGAGAGGCCATGGCAGAACCCAAACTATGCAGTGAGCAAGTTATTGCTGAGTAAGTCCTATTTGATAGCACTGTCAACAACTCCTTCCATCACTTTGCTGATGATTAAAAGTTAACAGATGGAATGGTAATTGGCCAGATTGGATTTGTTCTGCTTTTTGTGAACAGGACATACCTGGGCAATTTTCCACATTGAAGGGTAGATGCCGGCATTGTAGCTGTACTGGAATAGCTTGTCTAGAGGCGTGGCTAGTTCTGGAGCACATGTTCAGTACTATAGCCAGAATGTTGTCAGGGCCCATTGCCTTTGCTATATCCAGTGCCTTCAGTCATTTCTCGATATCACGTGGAGTGAATCGAATTGGCTGAAGATTGACATCTGTGATGCTGCGGACTTCAGGAGGAGGCAGAGATGGATCATCCACTCTGCACTTCTGGCTGAAGATGGTTGCAAATGCTTCACCCTTATCTTTTGCACTGATGTGCTAGGCTCCCCCATCATTGGGGATGGAAATATTTGTACAGTCTCCTCCTCCAGTTTGTTGTTTAAATACCCACCACTATTCACAACTGGATGTGGCAGGAACTCAGAGCTCTGATTTGATTTGTTGGTTGTTGGATTGCTAAGCTAGAACACGCTGCTTCCGCTGTTTAGCATGCATGTAGTTCTGTGTTGTAGCTTCGCCAGGTTGGCAACTCATTATGTATGTATGTCAGGTGCTGCTCCTGGCATGCTCTCCTGCACTCCATATTAAGTTGGTCCCCTAACTTAACGGTAATGGTAAAGTGTGGGATATGCCAGGCCGTGAGGTTACAGATTGCAGCGGAATACAATTCTGCTGCTGCTGATGGCCCACAACAGCTCAAGGATGCCCAGTTTTGAACTGCTCGATCTGTTCTGAATCTATCCCATTTAACACGGTGGTAGTATCAGACAACACGATGGAGCGTGTCCTCAGTAAAGCCTGGCTCGGGTATAAAATTATAACCCGGACCAGGCCTGACCCGACAAAAGCCAACTTGAACCCGAACCGGGCCAGAGTCCTTTAATTTTTTTTAATGCCCAACCCGACCCAAATATTACGAACATATTATTGAAACAGAAAAAAATCGTAGATTAAAACGAAAACAATATGAAACAAAACAGTAGTCCAGCCCGACCCGACCCCGAATGCTGGACGCAGAATACAGGCCCAACCCGAACCAGACACGTGATCGGGTTAGTAAGTGTTTGGGTCAGGTAAACAGGCTTTAGTCCTCAGTGTGAAAACGGGACATTGTCTCCACAAGGTCTTTATTGTGGTCATTCCCACCAATATTGTCATGGACAGATGCATCAGCGACAGGTACATTGGTGAGGTCCAGTAGGTTTTTCCCCTCATTTTGGTTCTTTCACTACCTGCCACAGGCCCAGTCTGGCAGATATCTCCATCAAGACTTGGCCAGCTTGGTCAATAGTGGTGCTACCAAGCCCTCTTGGTGATGCACATTTAACTCCCCCACCCAGAGTACATTCTGTGCCCTTGCCAGACTAAGTGGTTCTTCCAGAGTGGTGATCAACATGGAGGAGCACTGATTCATCAGCTGAGGGAGGGAGGGCAGTAGGTGTCAATCAGCATGAGGTTTCCTTGTCCATTTTTATGATCCCTGTGGAGACCAATAAACCAAAAGAATCAAATTCACCGAATGACCCCAATAAAAAAAACAAACGGACGATTGCAGTTTTATAACTTTTATCAAACCAAAATAAACATAAATTAAACAGGAATTACCAGACAAATCATGGTCACAATATTACAAATTACCCATTCACTATCAGATACAACAGAATCTCACTGATTTACTGGGCAGTTCACTCAGCATGTAGGGCACCAAATTAGAGTCACACAGTTCTTCAATACTCAAATTCCTCAGGTAGATCTTCAAATCCTGTCTTCTAAGATTCGGCCTCCAATTCCCAACTGACAGCAGTTCCACTTTAATCCTGAACTCCAGAGGCACAGTGTTGATCAAAAAACAGCATACTTCTCCAGAACCTTCTCAGTTCTGCTCACAACAGGCTTAACAGCGTGGATCCTTTTTCCTTGCCCTTTAGTGACAAGCCCTGTGCACTCTACAGTCGGGTCTGATTAATCAGCTCCTCTAATAACAGAAATTGCTCCTAGATCCAATCTTCACTTTCTTTAACTTGCCTGTAAAATGCACCTTCCTGCCATCAGAACTTAGATGGCTCTGCCTCCTTTTTATCTGATTCCAACCAGTTTTAGTTCCCGAAAAACCTGAAGTTTGTGTTTAAATTTCTGTTAGGACAGTCTTATCCAAAAAAAAAGTCTCTGCAATCAGGGCTAGCACACCTAACAGAACATTCGACAAGCCATCAGTTCAGCGGACAGCGCTCACACACTCCCCAGGATCCTACAGACTGCAGATTCCATGACACTTCCCCGCCTTGGGAAAAAGAAAGCTTTATCAGCGTAAAGTTTTCTTAACTTACTGTATTTCTGAACTGCTGTAATTAAACATTTTAACAAATAGCTTATCACATACTGCACAAATAACATTTTTAATTTCCACAGTTATAAATATCATGTTTATAAAATCATAAGGGCTCAACCACTGCGCAGTGGTTAGCACCACAGCCTCACAGCTCCGGCGACCCGGGTTCGGTTCTGGGTACTGCCTGTGCGGAGTTTGCAAGTTCTCCCTGTGACTGCGTGGGTTTCCGCCGGGTGCTCCGGTTTCCTCCCACAGCCAAAGACTTGCAGGTTGATAGGTAAACTGGCCATTGTAAATTGCCCCTAGTGTAGGTAGGTGGTAGGAAAATGGTGGGGATGTGGTAGGGAATATGGGATTAATGTAGGATTAGTATAAGTGGGTGGTTGTTGGTCGGCACAGACTTGGTGGGCTGAAGGGCCTGTTTCAGTGCTCTATCACTCTGACTCTCTCTCTCTATGACTGTCTAAAACCAAGTAAACGTAACAATTAGGAATAACAGGATTCAAACATCATTTAATTACAACTCAGAATCTTCCCTCTCTCTTACACCCCTTCTTTAAACGCTGGAACCCTATAAAATACCTGCAATAGCGTGATCATACCGTTTTTCCTTCTCAACTGTAACCAAATGGATTCTGTTCTTGCCCCCTCAAGGGCATCCTTTTTTTCCCAAAAATACAATGTGTTTCCTAATGAGTACTGCAGCCTTACCTCCGTTTTTCTCGTTATCTTTTCTGAACACTGTGATGAAAATTTTCCTATGTTCTTCACTTATTTCTGGCAGTACTGCTCAGAATATGACACGCCTATACATTAATAACTCAAATCTTGGTTAACGTAGCCTGCAGGGGAAAATATAACCGCGGTACAATATTTGATTCACTTTACATATAACCATGAACTAACAAGCTTCGAATGACGGTGTGGTTACCCTGGCGATCGTTCACGTTACTGGAGGTGGGAAAATTTCTCATTTACCTCGGCCCTATTTTCACTTCGATCAGCGGCACTATTCGAGATTGGACAGCACCTTCCTGACAGCACTGCGCATTTCTCCGCTTCAGCTCCCTTTACCCGAGTACTGTGAAATATTCTTCCCCGAAACAGCTTTCCAAAAGATGCAACCATACTCCAGGACCTGCAGCTCATCACTGAAAAAAAAACGTACACTTCCTCCTGGCACTTCACCCTGGGCCGTCACAGTTTACGGCAGCGAGGCAACCACAACGACTTCCTGTCGTGAAGCAGCGTCTGGAGTCGGTTGCACGCATGCGTGCGATCAAAACCTTCTCGAGCGTTTTCAGGTGAGATTAGGGTAGAGATTCTGCAGCTGGGTCGCTTCTTGTCGGTGAGAGTGTAAGAGTCTGGAACCGAATTTATGGTAGGTTTGATCGGGTGTGGGAGCGACCTTGACTCCCCTCCGGTCTGGTACGCGTGACCTGGACGCGCGGTTTGGGAGCGCCGGTTGGGCGAGCGGTGTCGCATGGCTCTGTGTCCAAGGCTGACAGTGAGCCCATTTTACAGGGTATGGAGCGAGCAGGCCATCTGATAATCTCATCCACCTCAACAGAAAGTCCCAGACCTTTGACTGTACCAACAATTAGTGAATTCCCTGAAAACGTCTCCAATCCAAGGGATGGACAACTGGTCCCATCCATCCTGCCACATTCAATGATTCCTTCAGTATCATGATTCCCATCAGCCATGTAATCTGGTTGAGGCAGAATTTCCTTGCCAGTTGAGGGGGACAAGCAGTCTGGGAAGTTCCTCTCTAACCCCCTATGGCAATCAAAACGAGTCCAGGAGACATATTGACTGTGATCAGTGTTACTTAGTGTATCTCCTTTTTGTATGGTATAATTTCCACCACCCAGGAACATTCACCGCATGAGCCTGCAATTTATACCATAAGTGAACAGTCCTCCTGGAAAGAAGAATTTTTCTGACATCTAACCTACTCTTCTGTATATGCATAATCCCTGGTTCTCCCTAACTGATCTAATTGAAATAATCTACACGCAAATAGACTGTCTCCATTATTTTACGCAAATACCGCTCCACCGAGTCTATACTTTTCTAAAGTAAATAGACCTAGCTTTTTGCCAACTCACTTGGTTACAGCTCCTAAAGCAAAATACTTTCTCACTCCACTGAAGTCTTTCTCTGCTTGATGAGGACCTGGCCTCACCACTGCTTGCCAGAAGTCTGGCAATGTTCGATCTCATGACCAGTTTGCACCACCATCTCTTTCCTCTGCCCCATTAATTACTCTCTATTAAACCCTAAATCTAAACTCAATTCCTTGAAAGGAAGGAAACAGCTTCATTGATAATAGTGCTTTTCGCAATCTCGGAGTATTCCAAAGCTCTTCACAGCCAATGAATTAATTTTGAAGTGTAGTATGTGTATTGAATGGAAGTGTGCCGGTCAGTTTGCACACAGCCTCACAAATAGCAGTGAGGTAGTAACCAGATAGTCTGAAAGGCATTATTTCGATGCAAGTTTTTTTCTTGATATGGAAACTTTTCAAATGTTATATCCTAAACATACATTATATCTTTAATACAACAGAAATCTCAATTTGTCTATTCCCACTTACCATTGCACAAATCAGATGGTACACTGTTAGAGTACTAGAATGTTACAAATGTTGAATGTTACAAATATTGAAAATGGTCTGGCATAAAGTTGTATGGTATCATTCTGTTCTCACCAAATTTTGTAGCTGTACTTTATATGAATGCTCTCTTGGAACTTTTGGATGTATTTTAATCTTCAAGTTAATGCCAGCAAATGATGGAATAGAGGCTGTTGTAGTCTGAAAGATCTTGTATTGAGCAAAAATATTGAAAAAACCTATGGTAACATTTAAACAAAATTATTTTATCAGTTTCCTCAATGAGCTCTATAGTTTAAATCTCATTCTTTTCTGAGCGATATAATCGTTTTTCATCCTTGTGCAGAGATAAAGAAAAGGCCCTAAAAATAGATGATAATTTATTCTAAGAATAAGATACTACTTGACTTGAGATTAATGGCTTTCCTAAATCAACATTTATTGTGGAAATTTATCTACTGAATTTTATAATTGCTGTGCTACTTGGCTTTTCCTCTGCTCAGAACAGAGTTTGGCTCTATCAATATATTACTCCTTTGAGTCTACAGACCAAATTAACTAAAGGATATATACACGTATATGTACTTGTGTCACTCAGCTCTATCTCACCGCCATTTTTTTGATTCATCCACTGTTGCTTAATGATCAGACTGCTTATCCAACATTCATAACTGGATGAACAGAAATTTCCCCCAATTAAATACTGGGAAGACTGAAGCTATTGTTTTTAGTCCCTGTTCCAAACTCTCTTCCTCAGCTACCAACTCCATCTCTCTCTCCCAGGAAACAAGTTGAGATTAAGCCAGACTGTTCGCAACTTTAACATTTGACCCAAGATGAGCTTCTGACCTCATTATTCGTGCCATCACAAAGACCGTCTATTTCCACCTCTATAACATTGCCCGGCTTCGCCCATCTCAGCTCATCTACTGCTGAAACACTCATTCATGCCTTTGTTACTTCAAGACTTGACTATTCCAATAGTCCAAAACTCTGCCCCCATGACTTAACTCGCACCAAGTTCCATTCCCCTATCACCCCTGTGTTTGCTAACCTACATTGGCTCCCAGTCAAACATCATCTTGATTTTAAAATTCACATCCTTATTTTCAAATCCCTCCATGGCTGACCCCTTCCCTAGCTCTGTAATCTTCTCCAGCCCCACAACCCTCCAGGATATCTGCGTTCCTCTAATTCTGGCCTCTTTTGCATCCCTGATTTTAATCACTCCATCATTGGTGGCTGTGCCTTAGTTGTCTAGGCGCCAAGCTCTGGAATACCCTCTCTGTGCCTCTCCGCCTCACTTTCTTCCTTTAAGACACTCCTTAAAATCTACCTCTTTGACAACGTTTTTGGTCATATCTCCTTTTGTGGCTCGCTGTCATACTTTGTTTTATAATGCTCCTGTGCACCCACTATGGATATTTTATTTCTTTAAAGGCACTATATAAATATAGGTGGTTGTTCTATATAATATATATGCGTGTTAGTCTCCTAGGGCATTGCACATAGGGAGTAAAGACCAAGTCTTGGCTTCAAGTGAAGCAGGATTAGAAGGCAGGGATAATTGAAACAAAGTGCACAGATGTAATTCGACCTCCATTTAAAGTCATATATTTGTTCCTTATTTTGCATAATGCCTTGATTTTACACAATTTATAGTTAATTACCAAACTTGCAGTAATTTGGGAAGCTGCAAAATAGGGTTTGTTGGAGCACAGGAGTTTCTTTCTAACAAAAAAGAGATAAGAATTTCTTTTACTCAGCAAGTGTTTGATTTGGAGGAATTGCTGAAAAGGGTGGTGGAAGCAGATTCAATAATAACTTTCAAAAGGGAATTGGATCACTACTTAAAAAGGAAAAAATGCAGGGCTTTGGGGAAAGAGCAGTGGAATGGGACTAATTGGTAGCTCTTTTAGAGGACATGCACAATGGGCTCAGTGATTCTTAGGCTAAGGGCAGGAAGATGCAAGATTAAATCTCTGCAGTACCATCAGGGGTGGGAGGATATTATTTATAATGGCAAATCTACATAGGCAGTTTCCATTATAAAAGTGATTAGCGTCAGATGTATATTGGAAAAGTTGACCATAGGAAGTGTACACAGACATCACTTTTAAATTATAATTATGCACCTGCGAGCTTAGTTCAACTACAAATTAATTTTGGACTGCTTACACTCTTGCAAAGACTGACCTCTCTAATTGACATCAGCAATTTACTATGTTGGAATCCCACAAGCAGTACTTGAGCAGTAACCTTAACGGGACAGCTTGAATGAACATAATACCTGTGTTCCACACCCCAGACTGCCAAAGGAGGTCTGTGTTGGTAACAAATCTGTTTATTATAATTTTGGCAATATTCAAAATGATCAGTTGCCTAACAGTGCAGTTGCTATATAATAAAGCACACTGTACCTCATTGTACTGGAACCTGTCTGCATTTTCATACAGAGAAATACAGATGGGGAGGGCCATATTAGACCTGACTCTTCCTGCCATTGATGCCTGTGATGCTCCTTCCCTCAGCACCAACCTGTGCACCGGCCACCCCCTTCCCCAACAACCCGCCCCATCTAACTGCCTCTTGAATGACTTGTTTCTGCCTCCAATATCTTAGCTTCAGCAACAATGATAATTTTTACTGTGAAGAAGTGCTTCCTCACATCAGTTTGAAACTTGCCTTTTACTGCTTTGTCCCCTTTTTGTCAGTGTCAGCTGTGTCTCAGTTGGTCTCACTCTCACCTCTGAATCAGAAGGTTCCAGGTTCAAGTCCCACTTCAGGACTTGAGCACCAAAAATCAAGGCCTACGCTCCAATGTAGTACTGAGGGAATGCTGCACTGCCAGAGGTGCTGTCTTTCAGATGAGACATTAATCAGAGCTCTCTGAGGTAAAAGACCCCATGGCGTTATTTTGAAGAAGTGCAGGGGAGTTATCCCTGGTGTCCTAACCAATATTTAGAATCATAGAATGGTTATAGCATGGAAGGAGGCCATTGGTCCCTCATGTCTGTGCTGGCTCTCTGCAATAGCAACTCGCCTAGTCCCACTCCCTGCCTTTTCCCATAACCTGCAAACTTTTTCTCTAGATAATTGTCCAGTTCTCTTTTGAAGGCCCCGATCGAATTTGCCTCCACCACATGCAGGCAGTGCATGCCAGATCCTAACCACTTGCTGCCTAAAAAGTGCCAGATCCGTTCTCACTCCATTTATCCCTGAATCCACATCACAAACAGATTATCACATTGCTGTTTGTGGCAGCTTGCTGTGCACAAATTGGCTGTCACGTTACAGCCTACATTACAGCAGTGACTGCACTTCAAAAATACTTCATTGGCAGTAAAGAACTTCGAGATGTCCAGTGGTCATGAAAGGCACTTTTTAAAACGCAAGTCTGTTTCTTTTCCTGCAGTTGTCATGTAACTTGAAATAATTGTCAGAGTTTACGTTTGCTATCGCCCTTAGTATCACGTATCTGTAGCGTTTTCTCTTATTTGCTTCCTTTCAATGCTGAAGGGTCCACATTTTTCTAACCTTTACTCGTAGTTCTCTGACATTAAGGACCATTTCTAGAGCTTGGATTATTGTCATATCTTGGTGACCAGAACGGAACATAGTATTTGAGATAAAAACAAAAAATGCTGGAAGCACTCAGCAAGTTGGGGAGAGAAACACAGTCTGTGTTTCAGATCAATGACCGTTCATCAGAACTGAAAGAAGTTGGAGATGAACCACTTTTAAGCAATTGCAGAGGCAAGGGAAAGGTTAGAGGCTAAGTGATTGACTAACAAAATGGATGATGGTACAAGGCATAAGGAGATGCTACTTGCACAAGAAAAGAGACAATAAATGGATCAAGACGAGGTGTATACAAAATAGCAGGAGTGGTGCTGGTGGGGGAAATGCTGGAAAATCTGGCAAAGCAGAGAGTGTTGCTGCGACCAGGAAAGTCGCATAAGAAAGACAGGTAAACCTCAGGTGCGGACCACCCACTGGCTGTATTCCAATAGGCCATCCCCATCCAAACACTAACCCACATCTCCACTCCCAGTAGTTCTGGTACAAGCATTCTCCGTTACCAGTATCTGTTGTCTGATAGGGAATCGGAGTGGTGGCTGAGATCTAATGTTGTTAAACTCAATGTTAAATTGGAAATGTACTAGGAAGGACAGAATGGACTAGGGTGTCACAGCAAGAACAATCCCTTTGGAATGCTGAAAGGGGAGGGAAAGATGTGTTTTGATGGTGGCATTACGCTGGAGGTGGCAGAGGATCTATTGAATGTGGAGGCTGGTGGGGTGGAAGGTGAGGACATCGACCTGAAATGCTAACTTTGTTTCCCTCTCCACAGGTGCTGTCTGACCTGTTGATTTGTTTCTAGTATTTTCAAATGTCCAGTATTCATAGTATTTTGCTTTTGTTTTATTATTTGAGATGTAGCTGCTGCTGAAAAATATTCCTGATATCAATGTCTTCAATACTGTTGAAGGTATTTTGCACCTTGCTTCAGAACTTAGTATGTTAGAATTCTATGATTAGGATTTGCTTGTAATTTTGTATTTCTAGGCTAGTGTTAATTGTTAAACACACTAACTGTTCATTTGTGTAATCTAATTATTCTGGTGTGATTTTTAAGGAATGAAGCTCAAGACTTTGTAGCAGTACATTAAAACCAATGTGTTCTATATCTGACATCATACACAAGTTCCAACAAAATAGTGGACTCCCTATCTAGTTATGTCAGATGGGAAACACCCATTTGCATGTGCAACTTCAATTTTTAATGTAGGGCAAATGAGAATGTAGTGTGGTAGTAAAAATGTAGGTGTACAAATGTACTAAGTTATTGAATAGTACTTTGAGGGTTTTAGGCCTATATATGGGGTGAATTTTGAGGTCTCCAGCTCAATGGAAATGGGACAACAAACCCAGATATGGTGGGAAGTGACCTACCACCCGTTGCTGCTGTTTTATCTGCAGCAATATTTTCCCAGTTCCACTGCCCAACAGCAAGAGCCACCCAAGTCAGCCAGTAGGTCTATTTGCATTGCTAATCGGGGCGCTATGATGAATGTAGGACCCCAGTTGCCATTACTGACCTGCATCAGGTGGCAGTCTGGCTGAAGCAGGTCCTGAAGGTGAGTTCCTCTTCATTTTTGTGAAGCAGTGAAAAGCAGAAGTGTTCTTCCATGCTTCAGAAGCCCAGTTGGAGCTGCTAATGCTCCCCTACACAGATCAGGCCCCACTACATACCTCAAGAACCTCTGCCCAAGACCGGTCAGGTTGCCTAATACTGTGGCAGCCCAGAGCTGGCAGGCTGCCCCAGGGCACTTGATTTCCAGCCACAGCCAGCTGGCCCAATGCACATGAGATCCAGTCCTTAAAATGGATATTATGGAGACTATCCACCCCTGGAGTTCTGAATGTCGATTTCTGACCTTCATAGATGTTCATCAAGGCCAAATGGATCTCAGTGAGGAGGAAAAATTTCACAGCAATGCACTGTTATACAGTTCTAGGTGAAAGCTTGTTGGCTAGAACAAGAAATCTGCCCACCGTATTGGCAAAGGTTCAATGATGTAAGAGTGAGGAAATGCATTTTGGAAGGCTATTCTCGCCATTCACAACAAAAACATAAAAATGAATAGTCATTTCTCAAACAACATTTTTTCCCCTCAATAAATAGTAAGGGGAGCAAGAAATCCCATCATATTCAGTTTACTCTTATAGAACTCCTATTAGTTAATCAGTAATTACAACTGCAATTCACCACCTGGTGAGTTTGTTCCTGATTGGATTTTGGAATGATAGTAAATGTCAATAGAAATTAATTACTTCTCCATTCGGTTTGGGGGAGATAGAAAATTCGCTGCTAAATCTACCAGGTCACACTTGCATACCTTTTTGCAGCTCTTACATTGTGGCATTGGCAGAGATGTTGAAGTATTTTTCAGGTACTTGTCTTTTTGACTCTAATGCATGAAAAGCTTAAAAAGAGAGAGATAATTTTAAAATCTTGTAATTAAAATAGGCAGCAGTACTCCTTTTAACTTATTTGTCATTTACAGTGGCCTTTGCTTTATTATGATATCATCAGTGAAATAATGGAGCTGCTGTGATCTAAATTGCCTAGCAACATAGAATTACCTATGTTTACTACAGTCATATGCACAGGATACATCAACTTTCTTAGAAATCAATGCATCTTCACTCTACAGTAAATCTGTTTACAAGGGCTTGCTTAAAGTTGCCCTTAAGTAGACATCACAAATCTGTAAGTCTATGCATTTTTTATTCGTTCTTGGGATGTGACCATTCCTGGCAAGGCTGGCATTTATTGCCCATCCTTAATTGCCCTTGAGAAGATGGTGTTGAGCCATAGAATTCCCAGTCTCTGGCCTGTGCTTGTAGCCACAGTATTTATGTAGCTGGTCACTGGTGACCCCCAGGATGTTGATGGTGGGGGATTCAACAATGGTAATACCATTGAATGTCATGGAGAGAAGGCTAGATTCTCTCTTGTTGGAGATGGCTATTGCCTGGCATGTGTGGCGTTAATGTTACTTGCATATAGTAACTTTATGCATCAGTTTTCACGTATGCTATTGATGCTGTAGATTCTATACTTAATGCAGTAATAATATCACTGGGCACTCCCTCATGACTTAGTGTGGGACTGAGCAATACAGGCTAAGAAACGCCCAGGTTTTGTAACTCTTGCTGAGTGAGCTGATCTTATCTGGGGCCATGATAGAGGATGCTTCAATTGGCATCTGTGTCACTGGGTTAGAGAGTAGAAAAATCAGCTGTTCATGATGCCTGTTCAGTGATTCCTGCTGAAAAATGTGAATGACAGAAGGATTTAACATGACCCTAATGCCTGCAATATTTTGCCACTACTCACTTCTGTGACTAATATTACATTTATGTAGCATCTTTCACATCCTTGGATGTCACAAAGGGTTTCACAGCCAATGAAATACATTTGAAATGTTGTCGTTATTGTCATGTAGGCAAACGTGGCAGCTAATTTGCACACCCAAATTCCCACAAAGCAATGATAGTGATCAGTTTTAATATTGATTAAGGGATAAATGTTAGCCAGGACACTGGAAGAACTTCCACACTTTGAATTGTGCAGTGGGATGTTTTGTGTGAATCTGAGAATCAGATGAAATCTTAGTTTAATGTCTTATCAAAAAGATGGCACTTCATCATTGCATTCCCTCAGTACTGTGCTGAAATGCCGGCCTAGATTATGTGCTGAAGTCTCCAGATTGGGACCTGAATCCATCATCACCTGCCATAGGCTAAAGTTCTCCCAGTGAGCTAAGGCTCACTTGGACATGGTATCAGAGGGTGGGTCCTGCCCATGGAAACATACCCCAAAACAATTCACTGCCTTCATTGCAGAAGATTTTAAAATGTCTGCAGAAGCTTAATATAGTTAAAAGTAAATGACGTATGTCATCATATACCAGCGGCATGTAGGCAAACATGGGGCGGCACAGTGGCGCAGTGGTTAGCACCGCAGCCTCACAGCTCCAGCGACCCGGGTTCAATTCTGGGTACTGCCTGTGCGGAGTTTGCAACTTCTCCCTGTGGGCTTTTGCCGGGTGCTCCAGTTTCCTCCCACAGCCAAAGACTTGCAGGTTGATAGGTAAATTGGCCATTATAAATTGCCCCTAGTATAGGTAGGTGGTTGGGGAATATAAGGAAGGTGGGGATGTGGTAGGAATATGGGATTAGTGTAGGATTAGTATAAATGGGTGGTTGATGGTCGGCACAGACTCGGTGGGCCGAAGGGCCTGTTTCAGTGCTGTATCACTAAAACTAAACTGAAACAGAATGCTGAAGTATTACTTTGAAAGCTTAGATTTTGCACTTTAACTGATGAGAATATTCAATATAATTGCATGTCATTATTGTTTCTACACATTTGTAGAAAATTTGTTGCAAATTACATCACAAGATCCTAAGATATATCTGATGAAAAAGGCTATTTGGCCCATCTTAGTTGATTCATATAAAAAAATAAATCCCCAATCACGGCACCCTCCTGTCTCTTAAATGACCCCAAGGTTTTTCCCTCCACTGTCCTACCCTGATATACATTCCAATATTAATCATTCTTTGCAGATAAAACTTGCTGACCTGTTCTAAATTTGTTTTTGATCATTTTGAGCCTATGCTCACTTGTATTTTCATAGCAAACTTTGAAGTAATGCGTTTACGATGCTAGGTACTAAATGGTATAAAGTAAATTAGAAGCTTTACTTCAAAGTTTGCTATGAAAATACAAGAGACCATAGGCTCAAGCTGAAATTCAAGATTCTCCTTCCTTTTCTTATTCAATTCTCTAACACTAGGGATCAGCCTCATGGCTCTTCTCAACAGTACAACAGAGCATAATTGCATTGGAAACAAACACTGGTCACAGTGCTCCCATATGTTCCCTGACAAGAGCACTATACAGCTTTAACAGTTTTATTCTGATTTCATTGCTACAGAATGAACGGGTGCAGGACATTCCCCAAGGGGAAGGATAACAGTGAGAAGTCGTGGTTCATGTTGAAACCAATTACATAGGTAAGAAAAAGATAGAGGTCCTAAAGGCAGCGTTTCAGGAGCTAGGAAAAAAGGTTAAAGGACAGAATCACAAAGCTGCTAGTCTCTGGATTGCTTCCAGTCCTACATGCTAGTGAGTAGGAGGATAGTGCTGGTGAATGTGTACTTGGAGAAGTGGTGCAGGAAGGAGGGCTCTTGATTCCTGGAGCATTGGGATCAGTTCTGGGATGGGAGGAACCAATACAAGTTGGACTGTTTGTACCTGAAAAAGGCTGAGACCAATATTCTCAAGGGGAGGTTAACTAGTGCCATGGGGGAAGGATTCAAACTAATTTGACATGATGTTGGAATGTGTCGGTGTGTGTGTGAATGTGAGGACTGTTACAGATAAGGCTGATGAGCTACAAGGGCAAATTGCCACTTGGGTTTATATGGCGGCAGTAATGGAGACCTGGCTTAAACATGGACAGTAATGGAAACAACATTCTTGGCTACAGTTTATTCAGGAGGAATAGGGAAGAAATATAGGCATGGGGTGGTGGATAGCATGGTGGTAGTATTGATCAAGGATCAGTTCTACAGAAGAACAATATACTAGAGGGTTCAAAGACTGAATTTATTTGGTTAGAGTTAGGAACTGAAAAGGAACTGTTCCATTGCTGGATGTTTAGTATAGACCCCCCCGCCCCCACCCAATGCCAGATAGTGAGAAGGAGATAGAAAAGCAAATCTATAGGAAACTTTCAGAGAAATGTGAAAAAGAATAGAGCAGTAATAGGGAACTTCAATTACCCCAATATTGACTCAAAGAAGAGTAAAGAGCAAGTTTGGGGAAGAATACCTAAAACGTGTACAGGAGAACTTTCTTAATCTGTATGTTTCTAGCTCAACAAGGAAAGAAGCAGTGCTGGGTCCAGTTCTGGGGAATGAACTGGGCTGGTGGAATGTGTTGCAGTGGGAGTATATCCAGATAATAGCAATCATAATATAATTAAGTTTAAAGTAGTTTTGGAAAGGAGTAAAATCAGCAGTTAAAATGCACAACTGGATGAGAGGCAATTTCAGTGAATTGAGAAGGGATCTAGCGCAGGTGAACAGGAAACAAAGATTGTCCAAAAAAACAGTAACTGAGCAATGGCAGGCCTCAAGGTGGAAATAGTTTGGGTACAAGGCAGATATATTCCCATCAGGAGGAATGATGGGGAAGACAAAGCTAGAGCTCCCTGAATGACGAAGGAAATGGAGGTTAAAATAAAAGAGAAAAAGGAGGTTCATGACAAATGTTGGGTACTAAACACAGTTGAAAATCAGGAAAAATAAAGTGCAGGGAAAAATTGCAAAAGGATACATAAAGGACACTGGGAAAAGAGATTACTGGGTAAAAAAAAATCCTTGCAATTATATAGTGTCAGAAAAACCACAGGACTTCCCAAAGTGCATTACAGCCAATGAAGTACTTTTGAAATGTAGTCACTATTGTAATGGAGGAAATGTGACAGCCAATTTACACACAACAAGCTACTAACAGCAACGTGATAATGACCAGATAATCTGTTTCTGTAATGTTGATTGAGGGATAAATAATTTTTCAAAATAGTGCAACGAGATCTTTTACATCCACTTAGGAGGGCAAACAGGGCCTCAGTTTAATGTCTCATCCAAAAGATGGCACCTCCAACAGTGTAGCACTCAGTATTGCACTGGAGTGTCAGCCTTGATTTTTGTGCTCAAGTCCTGGAGTAGAACTTGAACCCACAACCTTGTGACTCAACGGTGAGAATTCTACCAACTGAGCCACGGCTGACACATAATGGGGAACCCAAAAATATTTTACAAACATATACACAACAAATGGTAGGATAATGAGAAGCGTATCAGAACAGAGGGACCTTGGAGTGCATGTCCACAGATCTCTGAATGTGACAGGACAGATAGATAAATTGGTCAAGAAGTCTTACAGGATACTTGCCTTTATTAGCTGAAGCATAGAATGTAAGAGTTGGGAGGTAATGCTGGAACTATATAAAACACTAGTTAGGCCACAGCGGGAGTGCTGCATGCTGTTCTGGTCACCGCTGTATAGGAAAGATGTGAATGTACTAGAGAGGGTGCAGAGGAGATTTACGGGGATGTTGCCTGGACTAGAGAATTTTAGTTATGAGGAGAGATTGGATAGGCTAGGGTTGTTTTCTTTGGAACAGAGGAGGCTGGGGGGAGACCTAACTGAAGTGTATAAAATTATGAGGGGTCTAGATAGAGTGGATAGGAAGGCCCTGTTCCCTTAGTTGAGGGGTCCATAACCAGGGGGTATAGATTTAAGATAAGAGGTGGGAGATTTGAGGGAAAATTCTTTCACCACCCAAAGGGTGGTGGGGATCTGGAACTCACTGTCTGAAAGGGTAGCAGAGGCAGCGACCTTCATAACATTTAAAAAGTGCTTGAATATGCATTTGAAGTGCATAACCTTCAAGGCTATGGACCAAGAACTGGAAAGTGGGATTAGGCTGGATGGTTACTTGTTGGCCGGTAGGGACAGGATAGGCTGGATGGTTACTTGTTGGCCGGTAGGGACAGGATGGGCTGAATGGCCTCCTTCTGTGCTGTAAATTTCTATGATTCTATGAACAGGTAAAAGGATATTTAAAGGAATGGTGGAGTCAATTTGGAACAGAGGGCATGACTGAGATGCTGAATGAATACTTTGCATCTGTCTTTACAAAAGAAAAGAATGGAGTTAATATTACAATGGAGGCGATATCGGATAGGATAAAAATAGTTGGAAAGGAGTTTCTAAATAGGCTGGTGTCACACAAAGTTAACAAGTCACCTAGTCCAAATGGGATGCATCCTAAGTTCCTGAGGAAAGTTAGGATACAGATAGCAGAAGCTCTGATAATGACCTTTCAATTCTTGGATATGGGAGTGGTTCCAGAGGGCTGCAGGATTCCAAATATTATATTCCTGTTCAAAAAAGGGGAGAGGGATAATCCTGGTAACTACAGGTCAATCAGTCTTAACGCCAGTGGCAGTTAGACTAGTGGTGACAATTGACAAGAACAAAATTAATTCTTACCTGGAAATTCATGGGTTAATACTGGAGAGCCAGCAAGGATTTGTTAAAGAGAAACCACACAGTATTACAAAATATTAACAGAACAGAAACTAGCCATTCAGCCCAGCAGGTCCATGCCTGTGTTTATGTTCCATGCAAGCTTCCTCCCACCCTATATCATCTATATGTCATTATAACCTATTCTTTTCTCACTCCTGTATTTATCTAATTTCCCCTTAAATGCATCTATACTAGTTGCCACAGTTGCTCCTGTGATGGCACGTTCCATATTCTAATCACACTGGGTAAAGAAGTTTCTCAGAATTCCTTATTTGTTTTATTAGTGACTGTCTTGTATTTATGGCCCTCACAAATTAAAAAATCTTCTCTAAGTCTACCTTATCAAACCCTTTGAGAATCTCAAAAGACCTCTATCAGATCAACCCCCCCCCCCCCCCCCCCCCCCCCCCACCACTCAAATTTCTCTTTTCTAGAGGAAAAGAGCTCCAATCCGTTCAGTCTTTCCTGGTGGGTATGACCTGTCAAGTTATCATTCTAGTAAATCTTTTTTGCACCTGTTCAGTGCCTCTATAGTACTCCAAGTGTGATCTGGCCAAGATTCTATACATTTATCATAACTTCTCCACTTTTCAGAAAATGCTGGAAATACTCAGCAGATCTGGCAGCATCTTTGAAGAGAGGAAAAATACATTTCAGGTTGATGACCTTTCATCAGAACTGTGCTGAGTATTTCCAGTATTTTCTGTTTTTGGCCCCTGGGTGATGGGCTAGGAAATGGCAGGGGGAGAGAGGGGGGGGGCGGGTGGTAAAGTGCCACCTCGTGGGGCTCTCCACGCAGGTCCAGTTGCCAGGCCATTTTACCAGCAGCTGGAATGGCAGCAGCCCGGCTGCCTACTGACTGGAAGCAGATGGTGAATTTAGCCAATTAAAGGCACAATATTAAGAGCCATCTTCTGTGGTGGAGTAGCATCAGCTGCATGGAGGGCAGCTTCCTCTGGGCTGGGGGGGGTGTGGTTTGCCATTGCATCCGGAGGCTCCATGGCCCAAGGAGGAGGCCCCGGCAGCAAAGCCTGCCCCAACATCACCACTGGAGGTGGTCTCCCTTCAATTGCCAGGGCCTGCCTGCCTGGCACTGACAGAGAAAAGTTTTCTAACTCACCTGTGAGGGTGCCTCAAAATGGAGGCGCACTCTTATCCTTGCAGCCTCAGCAGTGGCCACCTTTCTTCATTGGCACTGCATTTGTGATGTTTTAAAATCCTGGATAAACTTGCTGCAAAATCTAGATTTTATTGCCACAGAAATTTGTTGGGCTTGCCTCCGCATTTTGCCTTGACTTGCTGGATTCGAGTACTAGGTATAATTAATTGTCTGTTGCAATTTCTGTCTGAGCAAAGCAGCATTTATTGTAGCATCTACTGAATGTAGAGATGGAACAGAAGCCAATTTACAGGTCCTCCTCCTACCAGCACTTTAATCTGGAAGCAATAATCAATAAAGTTTAGGTTTGATGCCAAGAAGTGATCCCTGACCACCATGTTTTGCTTCAATTTCAGACCCACTATGACTCATTAGGGAAAAAGGGAATATGGCCATGGGTCAACAACATCCTTCCATGATTAGAATCCAAGAAATTCAGAAGGAAATCCATGAATCTAGGCGACTCGTAGTTTTGTTCAGTGGTACGCAGTCTGATAGAGAATACAAGCGCCTGGAGAGCACTTTGACCAAGTTGCTGTTTGAGTTAGATGCAGTAGATACTGATGGCAAGTCTGATATCCAGCATGGCCGCAAAAGTGCAGTGAAGGATGTGGAGGAACTGCTGAAAGAGCTAGAACAAATTGCAACTCACCCATCTCGGCTGAAGGTGGAAAAAATCTTCGGTGATGCACAACAGTTGGTTACCAATGAGTTATCTTCAGCTGAGGGCTTGATAACTGAGGAATTTGCCGATCGCATCCAAGAAATTATATTTCAACTGACACAGGTAAAAACAGGAGGAAAAATTAGCTTGAGGAAAGCTAGATATCGAGCTTTGACAAGGATTTGTGCAGTGCAAGACATCATTGAAAACTGCATTGGTCGGCAAGCATTATCTTTGCCTTTGTCCACAAATACACACCCTTCTGTTTCCAAGATCAACTCTGTTTTGTGTGAGGTTAGCAAAGCAAGATGGGATGTGATTGGCCTGCTGATGAACCTGAATGCCTTAGAGAACTGCGCACATCTGTCCCGTGTCCTCACGGGGTTGTTAATGCAATTGGATGCTGTAGACGTGGCTGGACACTCGGAGGTGAGAAACTATCGGAAACGTGTGGTGCATGAAATCAATTGTTTACTAGAACACTTGGAGATGGAATCAGAGGGAGAGTCTGCAGGGCGTTATGATCTAGCACAAAATCAATCCATCAAACAGATAGAAGAAATACGCCAGAAGACGACACAATTAAAACAACAGCTGCTGCAGTTAGAAAATGCCTCTGATCTCCATTTCAAACCAAAGGCTGAACTGCAAAGTTTTCTCACCGATTTAGATAAGGTAGACATTGGCAAAAATCCATGTATTCGTGAAGCTAGGAGAAGATCTGTAGTTGATGTGCAAGCTGTAATAGCTTATGTTGACCTGAAGGAATCGCTTGGAAAGAGAGAGAACATGAAAGAGCAGTTGAGAGATGAACATCCTTCACAGAAAGCTGTGTGGCAAGTCCTGAGCCATTTGTCAGAATTTCAGAAGCAGGTGCTGTCATTTGATGGAGACAGAACTGACAAGAATTACATGAGACTGGAAGAAATGCTCACAAAGCAACTCCTAGCACTTGATGCTGTGGAAACCCAAGGGAATGATGGTGCTAAAGTTGCCAGAAAACAAGCAGTGAAATTTGCCCAGAATATTCTGAATTACCTAGACATGAAAACAGATGAATGGGAATACTGAATAGCAGTTCAGTGCATGAAGTATAGCATTTGTGCCTTTGTGACTCATGCTTTGCACTATTTGCAGTAACTTATAAGAATTGTTCAGGCTACTATATTTAACAATTTCAGGCAGATTAAAATCCATATCATAAGCTAAAGTAATTGATTTAACTAGACTTTTCAAAATTTCAAAGAAAATAATTAAACAGTAAGTTTTCCTTACCGTCGGGATAGTAATGTAATGAACGCTATGATGGTATTTTTGGTATTTCATTATAGCGCCATTAAGACTTCAGCCAAGATGTATTCTTTGTTGGAAACAATGTCAAAGCAAGGCAGTAAATTGTAATTAGAGATGTTATGGCTAAAATATTGAAGAATTTAGACCCCTGTGTTTATATACTATGCTGGTTTTCAACCCATTTATATTTGCTTGGGGTTCATATCCAAGATGTTAGCTGAGAAGACTGGGCCTATAGCTACAAACATTTCACAGGCAATGAGTAGTCAATATGGGATGCTGGAACTATTGATTTATGTATTTTTTTTCTTTTTGTGGGTTGTGCATTTTATTTATATTTGACATTGAATTAAAATTAGTCTCCAGCGTTCCCTCCCGCATGTTTGTGCGGCCAACGTAGCTACCCAGAATGTACAGCCCAGGGAACAAACAAGCTGTGCACAAGCAACATTCCCTTTAAGATATGTGTGGCCGTGCAGTAATCTTAAAGGAACTGAGCAATGCAACAAGTAAGCTGCGCTTGCCAAAGAGAAATTCGAGTCACATTCCATAGCTGACAGTCGAATTTAGATATAGTTCATGCATAGCATACTACCACGTTGTCCCACTGGTCTACTGCTTTCTCCTAAGACCACATCTGTATTAAAGAAATAGCATTCAAAAGTGATAGATTATTGCAAAGGTAAAATAATTGATGAATGTCATTGGTAAAGACTCTCTAATCTCACTATGATTTTAAGTGTATTGGGTGCCTGTATTTGGAGAATATATTGTCAAACATTTGCACACTGCGCTTGATAATCTTTCCATTATTTTTGAGAGTCTGGCCATGGGTGTGTGTAGATGCTTTATAACTCTGTAGGGAGATTCCATATGGGCAACTGTACTTCATCAAAGTGCAGTTTAAGTGATACCAAATAATACTCAATAAAGGTAAAGGAGAGTTTAATATATTTGGGTCATAATGTTTCAATTTTTATTAAAAATATGGAAGTTGACAGGCTATTTTAAACAAGGATTGGGATTGGGGAAGAAAGGGACACAATTATCTTGCGCTGCTCCTTCAGCAAGGGAACTTTGATAAACTAGGGATTTATTCTGTCCATAACCTGATAGCGACTCCAATATTTTATAGCACACTAGTAATTGAAATGTATATACATCACGCAACAATGAATCAAAATATACACCTTTCGCCACATTGGTGACTGATATCTGAAGGATGAGACCCAAGGTTGAGTAGATCAATCATACAGTTTAATTGATAGAAAGAAACCAGAAGCACCTTATTTCATATTTAATCATTAAATTTAATGGCCATATTTAAATTAATATAACACTATACATTATGGCTGTCCCCACCCCACAAAAGATACTGGCTGGTTAAATCCGTTATATCAAATAATTTAAGTATCAGTATGTCCCCCGTTGAGTTCTACTGTATCTAGAAATAGATGATACATTTTCCTTAATTATCTTTTAACGATTTGTATAGATGCGATTAAATATTGACTCATTCAAAAAAAAATTTGTATGTGGACTAAACCTACAGTATCATTTATCAGTAATACAGGTTTTATTATGTGTTGAGAATTATGGCTGTTAGCATTGCTGGTATTTGGAATGGATGAGGGCATTGCAGCAAATTGAGCAATATTAATTGGCATTTATGATCACAAGCTTATAGACTTAGTCAATGTTGTGTCGTCTTCCCTGTCAAAAACAAATAAGTCAAATGGCTTTTAATATAAAGTAAGGATTTGTATTAAGACTCTTAAGTTTTTGTTTTGTTTTTGTGAGAGTTGATGTTCCGTCATACAACATACATAAGGTATGCTCTATCTCTAATGCAGAGTGAGATTAAACTGAATATGCCTGCAGTTCAAATCAAAGCATTCAGTTGCAATAGCTTGGCATTCATGCCACCACCCACAACCTCCAGTTGTACATATTGTAAAGAATAACAAGTTACTTATTTTTAATGAGAGCAATATGTCAGAAGTGATTAACTGCTTAAGTTTTGCTCTTGCAGTTTGTCTTCATCTTGATCCAAGTGTATTGTTGTTCTACATTGCTATAAATAACAGTTCTTGATGCTCCTAACACAGTTTATTCACCATATCAGTGGATAAAATGGAGAAACAGCTATCATAAGGAGCCTCTCATACTGGAAAATGTAGTAAGGCTGCAGGTGGGCAAAAATATACAGCTTCCATATCAATCCTACAACATTGAATTTAAAAGACTTTGATGAATTTGAAATGTTCATTATTTTTAATACGAATTAGCTAAACTGAGCAGCAGTGTCTTTTCAAAATTATTACACTTTAAAAAAAATTCTCATTTATTAATCAAAGAAAATATGTACGGTGTGTAATCGCTGAAGATATATCTTTAAACACCTTGGTTTTTTAATGAATCAATACACTTCAAAACCTAAACACAGACTGCATTTAGAATAACGTTTGAGTGTAGCTTAAATTTTTATCGGAGCATTATAGTGACAAACACAAATCTGCAACAATTGATTCGGGTAGCTGCAGTATAGCTTTTGTTTCTTTTTACATAATGGTTAAATTCAACATCCAAATGGTGAGTATCATCTGTGGATTTTATTTATTGTTTCTTTTGTCACGTGTTTTTCAAAATTTCCAACTATTACAACGGAGGTATTTGTTTATTTTTTCCTCCTTCAATAATTTATTCTCTTCATTGCTTAACTTGATGACTTTGTAATTAAGGAGGGGGTGTTGGTGAGAGAGCAGATTATATGGCCTTGTCACAGACTCCTACCAGCATCTTTTGTAACTGGATGCAAGAAGGTACCAAGGACCACTAGTACATCTGGTTGAGATGGCCAAACCTGCCCTGCCTCATGGGAAGTATTACTTGTGTTGCAATTTTTATGAATGTATCAACTTTATTATCATTTTCTCATATCAGTTGGATGGATTTAATAGAAATGGACAGTTTAAATACAATCTCTAAAAAAATTATATAAATTACATCAGCTTTGTAAAATTAATTTGAGTTACAGCAATTTTCTTGTCAAAGGGTTGTTTTTGGAAAAAATAAATTCTCTTTTTCTGAGCTGGCAAACCAGAATTAACAGTTAAGATTTGCTCAATTGATGTTGCAATACATCCTTTTTAAATGTTAGCAATTACCAATAGATTTAAAAGAATGCATGTCTAAATTTGTGCAAATATAGTTTCTTATTGAACATTTCACTTGGATTTTGGTCAATGACTACTCGACCTGTTACTTTATGGGATGATTATATTTATGTTGTTGCTTTTTACATTATCATTTTAGTCTATAATATAAATTCTATCAATTTCATCCTGCATGCTATTTCCAATTAGAATTTAAATATTTCTAAAAGTCATAGAAATTGTTTCTGTAATCACGTTTATCATCAACATAAAGTTTTTTTATTTAAATAATATTGTCATGCTAGAGAGTCATGGTAACTAAGCGTATTTAAATGTTACAGATTAGCATTGTAAGTTATTTTTTGAATTGATAAGTTAATAGGATTGTGGTATTTTAATTGCTTAAAAATCAATTAAAGGCATATACTTTTCAACTCAAGTACTTGGGATAAATCCTGTGGCTTTCTTGGACACAGTTCTTTTGTCAAAAATAACAGTTAATGGAATGTTGCAATGCATCAGTATATAATTACAATGTAATTTATTTAGTACTTCTGCTAAATAGGAATAATAGAGTAATATTTGAAAAAGCATTTTAGTTGTTACCCTTGCCTAAATTGTAGCTCAAGGAAGTCAGTTGTGTTGCAAGGATGTACTGAGTTTCTAGCCAAACTTCAAAGAGCAGCATTGAGCTAAATGTGCAAATCTGTTTTCAAAACATCAGATGCTGAATATTTAAATTCATGTTAAATCTCTGTATGTAGACTGAGGAATTGCAACCCTCCCATCGCTAGCATCTACTCTCTACAGGATGCACTGCAGCAACTTGCCACGGTTTCTCTGGCAGCACTTGTCAAACCTGTGACCTCCACCACTTTGAAGGTCAAGGGCGGCAAGTATATGGGAACACCATCACCTCCAAGTCATACATTAGTCTGACTTGAACGTATATTGCCATTCCTTCACTGTTGCTGGGTCAAAATACCACTGTTGCCACATGGACTTCAGCGAGTTGAAGAAGGCAATTGGTAGCGAGTTGAAGAAGGCAATTGGTATAGGTAATAAATTTCCTAGTTGCCACAACACTTACATCCTATGAATAAATATTTTTAAAAATTTAAACTGTTTGGTTATTGTATTCTGAGGAGACTAACATCATTTATAATTATGGATAAACAAAACTAGAATTAAACATGCCAATATAAAAGGCACTGTGGGCCAGTGGTGTTCAGGTTTTTGTGTTGTGGGTCGCATAGGTATAATTCGGTGACTATCTTGGTGTTCTGATTGAGAAAAAATTTGCCACACTCAATAGGGTTTGACCACATTCTTTGATTTATTTTATGTATAGTCCTGCCATTTATTTTATTCTGGTGTTTGTAAAAAATCTTTGTTTCCTGTTCCTTTTTGTATACGTCATCGTATGATTTAGTCAAAGCTCAAGAGGGTATTTACTATTGCGTTTCCTGTTGAATATTAACTTCAAGGAGTTTTTAGCTTGGAAGTTTTGATTTATGAAATGCATGTTATTTATTGTTTGTCTTGACTGAAATATAATTGTGTTTTTGTGAAACATATTAAATAGAATAACTTGGAAAATAAAATACAATAAAACATAGTATAACTATTTGTCAGCTTAATATTTGCTATCCAATGCATTGAGCTACAGGACAAAATTCTCATTTTGAAAACGTTGTAGAATATTGAGTCAGTAATTTGGCATGATTTTTTTTTGAACCACACTGCTACCAAATACACAGTATCATATGCAAAAACAAGAAATGCTGGAATCACTCAGCAGGTCTGGCAGCATCTGTGGAAAGAGAAGCAGAGTTAACGTTTCGGGTCACTGACCTGAAACGTTAACTCTGCTTCTCTTTCCTCAGATGCTGCCAGACCTGCTGAGTGATTCCAGCATTTCTTGTTTTTGTTTCAGATTTCCAGCATTCGCAGTATTTTGCTTTTATTACACAGTATCATATGTCTGTCTTCTCAGAAGTCATTAATGATTTTTTGAGATGCCAGCAGTATTATACTGTATGGCTGGGCCCACTCCTAGGCCCAACCATCTTCAGCTGCTTCATCAATCATCTTCCCTCCATTATAAGGTCAGAATTGGGGATGTTCACTGATAATTGTGCAGTGTTAGAACCATTCACACCGCCTCAGATAATGAAGCAGTCCATTCCCGCATTTAGCAAGACCTGGCCAACAGTGCCAGGCAATGACGATCTCCAACAAGAAAGAGTCTCACCACCTCCCCTTGACATTCCATGACATTACTATTGTCAAAACCCTTGGGGCGACTGTTGATGAAAAACTTGACTGTGGCTACAAGAGCAGATCAGGGTCTGGGTATTCTATGCCATCTGACTCACCACCTCACTCCCCAAAGCCTTTCCAGCACTTACATGGTACAAGTTAGGAATGTGATAGAGTTCTCTCCACTTGTCTGGGTGCAGCTCCAACAGTATTAAAGAAGCTTGACATCAACCAGGACAAATCAGCCTACTTAATTGACATCTACCTTCAACATTTATTCCCTCCACCACTAGTGCACTGTGGCTGCAGTGCGTACCATCTACAGCTCTCAAGACTTCTTCAACAATACCTCTCAAACCGATGACCTCTACCACCTAGAAGGACAAGGGCAGCATGCATGTGAGAACACCACTACCTCCAAGTTACACACTATCCTTACTTGAAAATGTTATGCTATTCCTTCTACATCGCTGGATCTCTAACAGCACTGTGGTGTATGTTCACCACATGAACTGCAGTGGTTCAAGAAGGTGGTGCACCTTGAGGCAATTAAGAATGGGCAATAAATGCTGCCCTTGCCAGTGATGCCCACATACAGTGAATGAATAAAAAAAAACTATATTTGGTTTGATATTAATTAGGAGAGTGAAGAGGGGTCATGAAAAAACTGGTGGACAAGATGAAGGAAAATCCCACGGTGTTTTATAAGTATATTAAGGGTAAGAGGATAACCAGTGGCAATCTGTGTGTGGAGCCGGAGGACGTAGGTGAGGTTTTGAATGATTACTTTTCATCTGTGTTCACTGTGGAGAAGGACGATGTAGGTGTAGAGATCAGGGAGGGGGATTGTGATATACTTGAACAAATTAACATTGAAAGGGAGGAGGTATTAGCAGTTTTAGCAGGCTTAAAAGTGGATAAATCCCCAGGCCCAGATGAGATGTATCCCAGGCTGCTATGTGAGGCTAGGGAGGAGATTGAAGGGGCTCTGACACAGATTTTCAAATCCTCTCTGGCCACAGGAGCGGTGCCACAGGACTGGTGGATAGCGAATGTGGTACCATTATTCAAGAAGGATATTAAGGATAAATCAAGCCAGTGAGTCTAACGTAAGTGGTAGGGAAACTATTAGAGAAAATTCTGAGGGACAGGATTAATCTCCACTTGGAGAGGCAGGGATAGTCAGCATGGCTTTGTCTGAGGGAGATCGTGTCTAACAAATTTGATTAAATTTTTCGAGGAGGTGACTAGGTGTATAGATGAGGGTAAAGCAGTTGATATAGACTACGTGGACTTTAGTAAGGCTTTTGATAAGGTCCTGCATGGGAGAATGGTCAAGAAGTTAAGCGCCTATGGCTCCAAATTTGGCTTAGTGGCAGGAGGCAGAGGGTGATGTTTGAGGGTTTTTGCAATTGGAATCCTGTGACCAATGGTGTACCGCAGGGATCAGTGCTGAGACCCTTGTTTGTATTGTACATTGATGATTTAGACGTGAATACAGGAAGTATGATCAGTAAGTTTGCAGATGACGTGAAAATTGATGGTGGTGTAAATAATGAAGAGGAAAGCCTTCGATTACAGGACAATATAGATGGGCTGATAAGATGGGCAGAGCAGTGGCAGATGGAATTTAATCCTGAGAAATGTGAGGTTGTGTTTTGGGAGGACTAACAAGGCAAGGGACCCTAGGAAGTAAGAAGGTCAGAAGGACCTTGGTGTACTTGTCCATAGATCGCTGAAAGCAGCAGCACAGGTAGGAAGGCATATGGAATACTTACCTTTATTAGCTGAGGTATAGAATATGGACGGCACAGTGGCGCAGTGGTTAGCACCGCAGCCTCACAGCTCCAGCGACCCGGGTTCAATTCTGGGTACTGCCTGTGTGGAGTTTGCAAGTTCTCCCTGTGTCTGCGTGGGTTTCCTCCGGGTGCTCCGGTTTCCTCCCACATGCCAAAGACTTGCAGGTTGATAGGTAAATTGGCCATTATAAATTGCCCCGAGTATAGGTAGGTGGTAGGGAAATATAGGGACAGGTGGGGATGTGGTAGGAATATGGAATTAGTGTAGGATCAGTATAAATGGGTGGTTGATGGTCGGCACAGACTTGGTGGGCCGAAGGGCCTGTTTCAGTGCTGTATCTCTAAAACTAAAACTAAGAGCAGGGAGGTTATGATGGAGTTGTATAAAACGCTAGTTAGGCCGCAGCCTGAGTACTGTGTACAGTTCTGGTCACCACACTAGGAAGGATGTGATTGCACTGGAGAGGGTGCAGCAGATATACACCAGGATGTTGCCTGGGCTGGAGCATTTCAGCTATGAAGTGAGACTGGATAGGCTAGGGTTGTTTTCCTTAGAGCAGAGAAGACTGAGGGGGGACCTGATTGAGGTATACAAAATTATGAGGGGCATAGATAGGGTAGATATGAAGAAACTTTTTTCCCTTAGTGGAGGTGTCAATAACCAAGGGGCAAAGATTTAAGGTAAGGGGCAGAAGGTTTAGAGGGGATTTGAGGAAAACATTTTTCACCCAGAGGGTGGTTGGAATCTGGAACGCACTGTCTGAAGGGGTGGTAGAGGCAGGTACCCTCCCAACATTTAAGAAGTGTTTAGATGAGCACTTGAAACACCATAGCATACAAGGCTACAGGCCAAGTGCTGGAAAATGGGAGTGGAATAGATAGGAGCATGAAGGGCCTGCTTCTGTTCTGTATGAATGAGAGATAATACTGCACCACTAGTGCCGTACGGTGGTCACTATTTCACTGGTAGCTGGACATCATTGAATAATGAAGATTAAACTTGCCGGTACCTTTGATCACCTCTGGCTGTCCCAAAGGACTATACAGCCAATAAATTTATTTGCATTGTAGTCATTGTTTTGTAGGCAAAAAGCACCAAGGGTAGGAGCACAGAGGCAGGCAGGCACGAAAATTTGTGCCACCGGCTGTCTTACCAGTTTGCTGCCGCCATTCTGACCACTGGCAATTTTGCTCTGGAAGAGGGCAGGTGAAACCCGGCAACCTGCCTGGTTCAAATAATTGTCCAATTGATCTTGTTAATCAGCTTGTCAGCTCCTCGAGGGCCAATTTGGAATTTTTTGTGGGAATGCACAGATTGCACAATGGATCAGGAAGAGTCCAAGTGGAAGTCGGCAGCAACACAGCAAGGAATGAGTTATGGCTGTACCATTCAATTAGGTACAGTAAATGGGTGCATGATTGAGAGGGGTATTTAGTCATTGGCACACAGATGCCATTGAGTGAGCAGAATGAACAGCACAAGGTCTGTGTTTGCCCGGGTAGTGGAGGGGGTCATGAGCCTCCAGGGATCGCGGGACCATCGGTGGGGTGGGCTTGGGTTGGGTTGGGCGGGGGGGGAGGGTGATGTGCGTAGGGTTCAGTAAGCAGTACAAGTACAGCTGACTGCAAGATACTTGGAGATAGAGTTGAGGAGTAATGAGGGACTACATCCTCAGGAGCAGATGCAGAGACCGGCTTGAGGAGGGCAGAGCAGAGGAACGAGGGGCAGGAAAGCAACGAATGCCATACCGTCAGCATTGAGTGTACTGCTGAAGAAGCTGCTACTGGAACATGTCAAAGAATCAGTGCATCACGAAACTGTGTGCCTATCCAGGCAGATGGTAACTGAAATATAAACAAAGTGCTGAAAATACTTGGGTCTGGCAGCATCTGTGGAGAGTGTTATGACCAGGTGAGGAGGGGTCTAAGGGTTCTCTCTCAGCCTTTGTCTGGTTTAACCACAACAGGGTTTAATTTTTTTAACAGTATTTTTAGCTCCCCCTTAGTGAATCCTTGTTCACTGCTCCAATTGTAAGGCAAAGAAATCAAACAGGTTTTCTTAGATTTAAACAAGACAGGTAGAAGTTTATTAATCTTAAAATCTAATCCAGTTAACAACTACGAATATGCGACGCGTCCATGCTGGCATGCATACACGATAAACACACAGAGAGATAGAGATAGAAAAGAATAAAGGGGAAAAGTTTGAGGCAATATCTGGTAGTTACAGTCCTTGAAGTTCAGTGTTGAGTCTTTGGTCGCCAGTAAGTTGCAATTCGTTGGGGCTCAGTTCACGCTTCAACTTGTTCTGATTTAGGAGTCTTTTCTGTCTTGAGGTTTACGTGTCTTCTGTGGGTCTGTGGCTTGGGAGAAAGTGAGAGAGAGGCTTCCTTGTTCCAGCTTCAGTTGCACACTGCTTTCTGTGTGGCACAATTCCAAAAAAAAAAACCAGGTTGCCCAGCAGGTTAGTCATGTGACTAGCTTCTTATTTGGCAGTTTGTGGATTGTATTACCTTAGCAGTCCCTGGAATGCGCTTCCTTACACCTTCAATGTCTGGTGATCAAAATCCATTTGGGTTAATTGGAGCAGGGAATAGTACTTTGTTTCCACCAGCAGTATCTCTTCGTATGCAAATGTCTTTCCAGCCCAGTGTCTGGTGATCTTCAAACAAGTCATTTCACTCCAGCAACAGTTTCAAATCAATGTTCATATGACAAAATTAATATGCCTCATTCTGGGCAGGTGGGGGTCTGCATGACACCTCCACATCCAGCGGAATGAAATGCGATTATTAAGAAGAGTATTTCATTAAAAGGCACTAGAGAGAAGATCAAGACAGGAAAACACACAGGCATCTCTCTCATTCATTTCAGTCAGATCCCGAACAATTGTTACAGCCTGTATTTTCTTGGTAGCAGTGCTGCTTCAAATGTCCCTTTTATGAATCCCAATAAACATGTGGTTGTTGGGGAAGTTTTTCCAGTTTGCTCATTTCCATGACTGCCTATGGTGTCTTTGTTCTTGTTGAGGTCTGCAGGGGGAGTTTAGGTTTAATTAGCCCTTGGTTGTAGGTCTGATCAGGGGCGGCAGCAGTGGGTAGTCCCACTCTGAACACACTTTCAGTGCTTTGATGAGTCATGCGAGGGCTTTTTACCTCAGGGGATGGCTGGTTGCCTTTTTTCCTGCCTGTGGGGGAGGATTCTTTGTCCTCAGGGACACTCCTCCTTGCTGGTATTTGTCCATATTCTGCTGCATGCCCCTGTGGCACTTCAACTTGGTGAGGCATCACCCTCACGGTTTCTGTCCCCTGGAGGACTTTCTTTGTCTCTGCAGGTTCCTGTAAATGCTGTTAGCCACTCTGGTGGGTTGCATCTAGTGTTTGACTTACATAGGAGGATGTGGAGTCTAACTTTTCAAATATTTCAAGGTTGGCTGACCAGACAGTAGGGGTTTTCATCTGGGATTCTTCCCGGACTTCCTTTAATCCGCCCTCTTGGTCCCTTTTTCCCTGTTCCTTTCTAACCTGTTGCCAGCCTTGTGCCTGCCTGTCCCCTTTTGTTCTCGACAGGTGTCCCTTACAGTTCACCAGCCCTCTGCTGGAGGGTCTTCCAAATCCCGATACAGGACTTAGGGGTGCAGATTTCACTGTAGGTTGGGGATGCCCCTCAACCTGGCGCATGTGGCACAGTACTCCACCACGTCTTTGTGGAGTTTTGGCCAGTCAAACTGCTGTCTTATGTGGGCTTTTTTTTTTAAGAGATACAGCACTAAACAGGCCCTTCGGCCCATCGAGTCTGTGCCGACCATCAACCACCCATTTATACTAATCCTACATTAATCCCATATTCCTACCACATCCCCTCAATTCCCCTACCACCTACCTACACTAGGGGCAATTTACAATGGCCAATTTACCTATCAACCTGCAGGTCTTTGGCTGTGGGAGGAAACCGGAACACCCGGCAGAAATCCATGCGGTCACAGGGAGAACTTGCAAACTCCACACAGCTAGTACCCAGAATCAAACCCAGGTCACTGGAGCTGTGAGGCTGCAGTACTAATCACTACACCACTGTACCAACATGTACATCTGCTGCAATCTCATGGGTATTCTTACTATTTTTCTCCGGTACCTCTGCAGCACCACTAACTGGTGAACTACTGTCCACTCCTTGCTCTCAGGTCTGTGAGGAGAACTCCACTTCCCCATCAGCACCTCATTCTTTAAATAATAGCAATCAGGGACTCCCTCTGCTTCACTTTCAGACTGGGTAGTCTGTGCTAATTCTCTCAATACTGGGTCAGCTCGCTGAGCCTCAGCTAGGGAAAATCCATTTAACTCATTCCCTGGGTCTTCTAACTTTCCAAAGAAAGTATCAGACAGACAGACCTCATGGTCATCTAACTGCAGTGCCAATTCAGTCCCCTCTGGGGGAGCTGGTTTGATCATGGCCTCGTTCATTACACATTCAGGGAAACTGCAGGGGACCATTTCCTGCCATTACCTTGTCTCTCTGGCCTCCTGCGGTCTCTCTTTCACTGCTGGGCAAGCTACCACCTTCGTCCCTGCCAGATCATTACCTAGGAGATCAACCCCTCCATAGGCAAACTAGGGACAATCCCTATGGTCACCAGTCACGAAACTATGTCGCACTCCAAGTGCACTTGGTGTAAAGGTACAGGCATTCTCTGCCCTCCAATACCATTCACCGCCATTTTGGTGTTTACTGCACTCTCTTGGGGGGAAAGGTCTGGCCTTTTTCCAGTAAAAGGGATCTAATGGCCCCTGTGACCCTGAGAATTACTATGGGCTTGCTTGTCCCACTCGAGGGATATGGGGTTACTCTCCCTTCAAACACAAAACCCTGATAACTTTCAGGAATCCTGTTAAATTTTCCTGCACTTGCACCCTCAGCACTGGTCAAAGCCAACTGCTTATTTCTCCAGGTAAGTTTGATCAGTTTGCTTCTTGAGGGTTCTAAACTTTTGGCAATAGGCTTCAGGTACTAATTCATATGCCCCAAGGATAGCATTTTTTGTCAGTTCATAATCTGATGAACTCTCATCTGGCAACATGGAATAAACCTCATGGGCTTTTCCAGTTAGCTTACTATGTAGCAGGAGAGTCCAAGCCTCAGCTGGCCTATTTAACTGGCTTGCCAGCTTTTCAAAAGACACAAAAAACACTTCCACGCCTCCCTCATTGAATTTTAGGATCAGTTGGAGAATTTTAACAATTCTGTACTCAGCCCTAAATTACACTCCTCCATATTGGCCATGCTTTCACTAGGGTTACTCTGTTGCCCCCTAGTTAACTCGAGCCACTTCAGCTTTCTTGCTTCGCATTCTTTCTGAAAGGTTCTTTCTCTTTCTCTCTCCTGTCCCTCTTTTTCTTCACGTTCCTTCTGGAAGGCTCTTTCTTTCTCTCCTCTCTTTTTGTTTCTCCTGTCTTTCTTTTTGTTTCTCCTGTCTCTCTCTTTCTCTTTCCTCACGTTCTTTCTGGAAGGCTCTTTCTTTCTCTCTTTCTCTTTCCTTAAATTCAAGTTTCTTCTGTTCCAATTGTATCTTTGCTAGCAATACTCTGTCAGAGTCTATTTCTAACCCTGTTTCTGCTTCTTCAGATTCAAGGGAAAATGGTTGGCCACTAGCCTTAGGAGTTTAGACTTCCTTGCCTTGCCATGTACAGTGATCCCACACTGCTCAGCCATTTCCCTCGACTCCTCCATAGACAGTGCTTTTAACTTATCCCAAGTTACTTCACCTTGGCTTGGGGAACTACTAGCTTCAGTCGTAGACATGTTAGTATTCGAGTACACACAGCCACAAGAAAACCTGTATTGAAATCTTTTCCCTTTTTGTTTGGGATCAATTTGACTCCCCACTTCCAATTTCCTCATTTGTCTGTGGGTCAAATCCAGGATGCTAGCCCCCAAATTTCTGTTACGACCAGGTGAGAAGGGGTCTAGGGGTTCCCTCTCAGCCTTTGCCTGGTTTAACAGCAACAGGGTTTAATTTTAAAACACTGTGTTTTTAGCTCCCTTTAGTGAACCCTTCTTCGCTGCTCCAAGTGTAAGGCAAAGAAATCAAACAGGTTTCCTTAGATTTAAACAAGAAAGGTAGAAGTTTATTAATCTTAAACTCTAATCCGGTTAACGACTACGAATATGCGACGCGACCACGCTAGCATGCATACACGATAAACACACACACCGATAGAGATAGAAAAAGTAGAAAAGAATAAAGGGGAAAAGTTTGAGGCAATATCTGGTAGTTACAGTCCTTGAAGTTCAATGGGGAGTCTTTGGTTGCTGGTAAGACTTACAATTCGTTGGGGCCCAGTTCACGCTTCAACTTGTTCCAATGTAGAAGTCTTTTCTCTCTTGAGGTTTATGCGTCTTTCGTGGGTCTGGTGACTTGGGAGAAAGCGAGAGAGGGAGGCTTCCTTGTTCCAGCTTCAGTTGCACACTGCCTTCTGTTCCTTTCTGTGTGGCACAAATAAAAAGCCAAGTTGGCCAGTAGATTAGTCATGTGACTAGCTCCTTATTTGGAACAGTCTCTCCTGCGAGGTTAGTGGATTGTATTACCTTCGCAGTCCCTGGAATGCACTTCCTTACACATTCCATGTCTGGTGATCAAAATCCATTTGGGTTAATTGGAGCAGGGAATAGTCCTTTGTCTCCACAAGCAGCATCTCTTAGTATGCAAATATCCTTCCAGTCCAGTGTCTGGTGATCTTCAAACAAGTCATTTCTTTACTCCAGCAACAGTTTCAAATCAATGTTCATATGACAAAATTAATATGCCTCATTCTTGGCAGGTGGGGGTCTGCATGACAAGAAAGAAACAGAGTTAACATTTCAGATCGGTGACCTTTCATCAGATGGTCACTGAGATTTGTGCCCACATTGAGGAAAACCTCAGACCATGCAGTACTGCTTGCCACCCCCTGCCCGTAGTCATAAAAGTCACAGTGGCCTTAAACTTTTGCCTCTGGCCCCTTCCTTGGTGGCATCTCTCAAGCAGCAGCGCACTGTTGCATCTTGCACTGATGCACTACTTGCGAGAGCCGGGCAGTACATATGATTTCAAACAGTTGGGGCCTCGCAGGCGCAAAAGAAAGTGGGATTTGCCTCCATTGCTGGATTGCCGCAGGTGTAGGGTATCATCAATTGCACCGATGTGGCCATCAAGGCGCCGAATGAGCAGCCAGTGAGAGTCATATACAGGAAGGGCTTCCACTCCCTCAATGTTCAATTAGTCTGCAACCAATTCAAGCTCCTTGCATGGGTGCGCTCGCTTTCCTCACACGTGCTAGTCCTCCGGCAGTCCAGGGTGCTGCAGCTCTTCATACCACCATCCAATGTTTGTGGATGGATTCTAGGGGACAAGAAATATCCCTTGAAGTAATGGCTACTCATTCCTTTACGTGACACCAAAAAGGCGGCACATAGGCACTACAACTGAAGGACAACCATCGAGCAGGACATCAGGCTTCTGAAGATGTGGTTCCAGTACCTGGACAGGTGGTGTGACGCCCTGTAGTGCACTGCTGGGGCTGAATTTTATTAATGTGCCGCACATTGCGGCGGCATGCTTTGAAGTCGGCGGACTTCAGGCAAGGAAGCGCCGTCGCCGAACCCCCACATTATTTCGTGCTAGGGCTTATTTAAATGGAGGAGTCAGAGCATTATGTTGGTCTGCTGCAACCTCCATAACAGAAGGGCATGGACCTTGAAGGGAGCAAGTTGCTGGATCGAACCACAGCTCATCGGAGGAGGAAGAGAAGGAAGGTGCAGAGCAGAGAGGTGCCGATGCTGAGCAGGAAGGTGGCCGAGGCCTGCTCAAGAGTCAAAGCTCTCAACAAAGCTCTCCATGCATCGTGGTGCCATCAGCGCCACTGACCAATCAATGCTACAGAGCATGTCATTGCGCTGTTCCTGCGTCCATTTGAGTGCTACATATGGCTCTCCATGAGGTTCGCCACTGTAATGAAGGAGCTCATGCATTCAAAGCCCTGAGCCATGGTAGTGCACCTGAGCTGAATGGACTCTTCCATTCCCAGCCCTTGACCCCGCACTTCTTCAGGGAACTCTGACATGGGGGTACATATCTCACGCTGCTGGTCAAAGTAGAGCTGCCTTGCTTGTGACTCCTGCATCTGCGCCCAGCTGAACATAACTGTGTATATCCTCCATCATCTGAGGGGAACTGCCCACAGTTATCATAGAACGATAGAATGATTACAGCACAGAAGGAGGCCATTCGGCCCAGTGTGTCTGTGCTGGCTCTCTACACGAACAACTCATGTAGTCCCATTTCCCTGCCTTTTCCCCATAGCCCTGCAAATTTTCTCTCTTCAGATAATTATCCTATTTTCTTTTGAAGGCCTCAATTGAATCTACTGCCACCACACTTTCAGGCACTGCATGCCAGATCCTATGAACTTGCTGCTTAAAAAGGTTTTTTCTCGTGTCACCCTTGCCTCTTTTGCCAATCAGCTTAAGTTGATGTCCTCTGGCTCTGGATCCTTCCGTCAAGGAAACCGTTTTTCCTTCTCTACTCTGTCCAGGCCGCTCATGATTTTGAATGCCTCAGTCAAATTTCCTCTTACTCTTCTTTTCTCCATTCTCATGAATCTCTTCTGCACCCTCTCTCATGCCTTCCTAAAGTGTGTTGCCCAGAACTGGACACAATACTCCAATTGAGGCTAAACCTATACAGGTTTATCACAACTTGAATGTCTTTGTACCCCACGCCCCTATTTAGAAAGCTCAGGATCCCATATGCTTTATTAACTGCTTTCACAACCTGCCTTGTAACCTTCAATGATTTGTGTACATATATCCCATGGTCCCTCTGCTCCTGCACCCCCTTTAAAATTGTATCCTTTAATTTATATTGTCACTCATAAGAACATAAGAAATAGGAGCAGGAGTAAGCCATTCGGCCCCTTAAGCCAGCCCCGCCATTCAATAACATCATGGCTGATCTGCCCCAGACCTCTTCCTCCCAAAATGAATTACTTCACACTTTTGTGCATTAAATTTCATTTGCCACTTGTTTGCCCATTCCACCAGTCTGTCTATGTCCTCCTGAAGTTTATCACTATCCCCCTCACAGTTCACAATACTTCCAAGTTTTGTGTCATATGCAAATTTTGCAATTGTGCCCAAGTCTAGGTCATTAATAAAGATCAAGAAAAGCAGGGATCCTAAAACTAAGCCCTGGGGAACCCCACTATGTACCTTCCTCCTATATACCTTCCAGTCCGACAAACAACTGTTCACAACAACACTCTGTTTCCTGTCACTCAGCCAATTTTGTATCCATGCTGCTGCTGTCCCTTTTATTCCCTTGGCTCTATCTTTGCTGACAAGCCTGTTATGTGACATTTTATCAAATGTCTTTCGGAAGTCCGCATACACCACATCAACTGTATTACCCTCATCAACCCTCTCTGTTACCTCATCAAAAACTCAAGCAAGTTAGGTAAACACGATTTGCCCTTCAGAAATCTGTTCTGGCTTTCCTAAACTAATTCAAATTTGTCCAAGTTACTATTAATTTTTTCCCGAATTAACGTTTCTAAAAGCTTTCCCAGCACCGAGGTTAAACTGACTGACCTGTAGTTGCTGGGCTTGTCCTTACAACCATTTTTGAACAAGGGTGCAACATTTGCCTCTGCCTCCGTTACTTCCTGTTCACTAGTGCTGTGCTGTTTACCCAGTACACCCTTTCTAACTGTGCGCAAGGACCCACTGATGTGAGTGCATCTGCACTGGTGGAGGGTGCACTTGAATGATGTGACAGTGCTGGCTCTGCTTAAGAGCCCCTGGTGATGCTGCTGCATTTTCATACTCCCCCTCCATGACTGACCCTGTGGAAGACATAAGAAGGAGTTGATGAGAGCTCACCTGTGACAGCTTTTGCATGCTGTCGGACAGGTTGGAGTGCACTTCATCCCCTTCCTCTGCAGAATTCAATATCTTTTCACCCTCTCCTCCAGGTATTCCCATCTCCCCATCGCCCACTTGGTCATGCAGGGCCACCCTGACTATTTCCATTGTGGCCTCATCCATGGCTGTGAGGATGGTGAGCTGGGGCACTCCTCCTCCTGTGCTTGCCCCCTCCCATGAATTCTGTGTCCTCTTCTGCAAGGAAAATGGGAGAGATAAGGAAATGCTGGCCTCTCTCACCAATGCCAGTGGTTCATTTAAATAAAAAGCTGTGTGTATCAGTGTTGTCTGGTCCTCAATGGTGCTAGAGCTCTGGGCATTGATGATGGGTTAGTGAGCAGCCTGGACACGCATTCTCCCATGTTCAAGAGCACCATGCACCCTCAGGCTGCTCAACTGGTGTGAATGCTGGTGACTGCAGACCTGGAGGTCTGTCATCTGAGTCTAGCGGTGCACTCACCTTGCCAAAGCCAAGAAGGTCACTAAACCTCTTGCGGCACTGCACCCAGTTCCTCCAGACAACATTTTGACTACTGATAATTTTTGCTACCTCCAGCCAGGCCTGCTTTGTTTGGCCTTCTCCTGCCACCCTCCAGAAACAAGACCTCTCTCACTCTCTCACTACCTCCAACAGAATCTGAAGGGCTGTAACTGTGAACCATGGAGCAGCCCTGCCCCAGGTGCCAGGCCTCTGCCTCTCCTCCTACTGAGCTTAGGCTTCCATGGGAAATCAAAAGGACTTCTATAATAATAGCTGCCGTCATGCATTTAAATCGGATCTGCACTTTACAAGTCCCGCCTCCATCGCATACCCACCACTGTTAATAGCCTCCAAATCTGCCCTCTAGCCAATTAACAGCTGACATTAGGGAAAATCGCGGGCTGTGACTGCTTCTGCCCCAGTGCAGGGTCAGGACCCAAAAATGGTTCTGATGCCTGGTTCCCAGTCCCGAATGCAAAATCCTGCCCCAAATTTTCACACAGCAAGGTCCCTCATCCAGCAAATGAAATGGAATTAAACACACAATCTGTTTTAAGGGTTAATTAATAACCTTGTTATAAAAGAACCTTTAGGGATGAGTCACCATAATATGATAGAATTTTACATTATGTTTAAAAATAAATCTGAAGCCAGAGTGTTAAATTTGAACAAAGGAAATTAAGAAGGTATAAGGGGCAAATTGGCTGAGGTGGATTGGGAAAATACATTAAAAGGTATAACAGTTCATAGGCAATGGGTAGTCTTTAAAGAAATATTACATAGTTTACAGCAACTATACATTCCTTCAAGGCACAAAAACCCCAAAAGAAAAGTCAGCCAACTGTGGCTAACAAAGGAAGTTCAGGATTGTATAAGATTAAAAGAAAAGGCCTATAAGGTTGCCAGAAATAGTAGTAAACCTGAGGATTGGGAGGATTTTAGAATACAGCAAAGGAGGACGTAGAAGCTAAAGACAGGGAGAATAGAATATGAATATAATCTAGCAAAAAACATAAAAACAGACTGTAAAAGCTTTGCTCCATGACCTTCTGGTCAGTTATTCTCTATGACCCTCTGTCCTATCAACATCTTGCCTTTTGTTATCTCTTGCCCTACTCCCGCTTTATTTGCTTAAAACCTATTACATTTCTAACATTTGCCAGTTCTGATGAAGGGTCACTGACCTGAAACGTTAACTCTGCTTCTCTCTCCACAGATGCTGCCAGACCTGCTGAGTATTTCCAGCATTTCTTGTTTTTATTTCAGATTTCCAGCATCTGCAATATTTTTCTTTTATTTTAGTGTTTAATTTACTGCCACTTCTCTTCCAGGAATGCATATCTTGAAGAAGTTCTGTCTTTCCGACGGGATTTTCATTTGTCTCTTTGACCTTGTTCACCTTCATTGCTTTCTATTTCTCTCCTGGTGTTGATTAAGTGTCTACCAAAACTCGTTTTCACAGCTACATCTCCTTCCTCAGTGATTGTCTCTGGCTCCAACTTATTCCACATGGATTCCAACTGAAGTTTCATCCTTCATGTTTTGAATCCACTCAGGATTACAGGTATCTCTGAGAAATACAACATTCCTTGGACTGCTGTTCTTGCCGCATCTTGAGATCCACACTCCGTGCCATGCACCGCCACATGTACACACTGGACACCTCTCTCCAGAAGCACCGCCTCACCTTATCTCAAAGCTGTTCTACGCCGCAGTTTCATTTCATCCTTCGTCTTAGCCAATGTATTAACAAAAAACTTTTTATCTTCCTTTTGGGTGTTAAGGAACGCAAGCTCCAGCAGCTGATGGGGACTAATGCCCCTCCAGATTCTTCTTCCCCTTCACTTCCCTCTGACCCGACCCCTTCTGATCTGACCCCTTTCCATGTATTCACTATACCATCTGACCTTCCCCTCTCTGATGCTGAACGTTCTGTACTCAGCAAAGTACTCCGTTTTATTCCCTTACGCCCCCACCTCAATGAATTTCGTGCTTGGCATGACATTGAACTCTTCTTCTGTCGTCTCCGGGCTCACTTCTTTGACCAGGAGTCCTCCCCCCGACCAGCAGACCCATTTACCCACCTGCAGCATTCTCCCTCCTCCTGGAACCCTCCCCTGGCCTCTTACCTGCTCTTGATCTTTTCATTGAAAACTGTCGGCGAGACATCGGCCATCTCAATTTCTCTGCCCCCTTCACTCACTCTAACCAGTCCCCCTCTGAACTTGCTGCACTCCGTTCTCTCAGGTCTAACCTTGACATTGTCATCAAACCTGCAAACAAGGGTGGTGCTGTTGTTGTATGGCGTACCGACCTCTACCTTGCAGAGGCTCAGTGCCAACTCTCAGACACTTCTTCCTACTTCCCCTTCCTACCATGACCCCACCACCAAACATCAAGTTACTGTCCACAGGACTGTCAGTGACCTCATCTCCTCTGAGGTCTTCCCTCTACAGCTTCCAACCTCATAGTCCCACAACCTCGGACAGCCCAATTCTACCTCCTTCCCAAAATCCACAAACAGGACTGTCCTGGCTGACCCATTGTTTCAGCCTGTTCTGCCCCACTGTACTTATTTCTTCCTATCTTGACTCTATCTTTTCTCCTCTGGTCCAGTCTCTTCCCCCTACATCCATGACTCTTCTGACGCCCTACGTCATTTTGACAATTTCCATTTTCTTGGCCCCAACCGCTGCCTCTTCACTATGGATGTCCACTCTCTCAACATCTCCATCCCCCACCAGGATGGTTTGAGGGCTCTCTGCTTCTTCCTTGAACAGAGGCCCAACCAGTCCCCATCCACCACCACCCTCCTCCACCTGGCTGAACTTGTTCTCACATTGAACAACTTCTCTTTCAACTCCACTCACTTCCTTCAAGTAAAAGGTGTTGCTATGGGTACCTGCATGGGTCATAGTTATGCCTGTCTTTTTGTGGGATATGTCGAACATTCCTTGTTCCAGTCCTTCTCAGGCCCCCTCCCCCAACTCTTTTTCAGGTACATTGATGACGTTTCGGTGCCATTTCCTGCGCCTGCCCCAAACTGGAAAACTTTATCAACTTTGCTTCCAATTTCCACCCTTCTCTCACCTTTACATGGTCCATCTTTGACACTTCTCTTTCCTTCCTCGACTTCTCTGTCTCGTTCTCTGGGGATAGGCAGTCTACTAATATTCATTAGAAGTCCACCGACTGCCACAGCTACCTCGACTACACTTCTTCACACCCTGCCTCCTGTAAGGACTCCAGTCCATTCTCCCAGTTTCTCCATCTCTGATGCATCTGCTCTGATGATGCAACCTTCCATGACAGCGCTTCTGTTATGTGGCACCTTCCCATGCAATCACAGGAAGTGTAACATCTGCCCTTTTACCTCCTCTCTCCTCACTATCCAAGGCCCCAACACTCCTTTCAGGTGAAGCAGCGAGTTACTTGCACTTCTTTCAATTTAGTATACTGTCTTCACTGGTCACAATGTGGTCTGCTCTACATTGGGGAGACCAAATGCAGATTGGGTGATCGCTTTGCGGAACACCACCGCTCAGTCCAAAAGCATGACTCCTGGCTTCCGGTTGCTTGCCATTTCAACACACCCCCCTGCTCTCATGCCCACATATCTGTCCTGGGCTTACTGCAGTGTTCCAGTGGGGTACAGCAAGGATCAGTACTTGGGCCCCAGGTGTTCGCAATATATATCAATGTAAGCTCAAGGAACAGCATCTCATTTACCGGTTAGGCACGCTACAGCCTGCCGGACTGAACATTGAGTTCAATAATGTTTATTATATTTTAGCTTATTTCATTTTTTTTTTACTATGTGCCTACGCACTGTTTTTTTCATGTTTGTGTTTTGGGCCAGGGCTGTTCATTTTTCTGTCAATTAACACCCTCTCTGCACTAACACTTTGTCTTTCAGCACACCATTAACATACCGCTTGCCTTTGCTCCATGACCTTCTGATCAGTTATTCTCTGTGACCCTGCCCTATCAACACCTTGCTTTTTGTTATCTCTTGCCCCACCCCCACTTCATTTGCTTAAAACCTATTACATTTTTAGCTTCTGCCAGTTTTGATGAAGGGTCACTGACCTGAAACGTTAACTCTGCTTCTCTCTCCACAGATGCTGCCAGACCTGCTGAGTATTTCCAGCATTTCGTGTTTTTATTTCAGATTTCCAGCATCTGCAATATTTTTCTTTTATTTTAGTGTTTAATTTACTGCCACTTCTCTTCCAGGAATGCCTATCTTGAAGAAGTTCTGTCTTTCCGACGGGATTTTCATTTGTCTCTTTGACCTTGTTCACCTTCATTGCTTTCTACTTCCCTCCTGGTGTTTGATTAAGTGTCTACCAAAACTCGTTTTCACAGCTACATCTCCTTCCTCAGTGACTGTCTCTGGCTCCAACTTATTCCACATGGATTCCAACTGAAGTTTCATCCTTCATGTTTTGAATCCACTCAGGATTACAGGTATCTCTGAGAAATACAACATTCCTCGGACTGCTGTTCTTGCCGCATCTTGAGATCCACACTCCGTGCCATGCACCGCCACATGTACACACTGGACACCTCTCTCCAGAAGCACTCTGCTTCTCTCTCCACAGATGCTGCCAGACCTGCTGAGTATTTCCAGCATTTCTTGTTTTTATTTCAGATTTCCAGCATCTGCAGTATTTTTCTTTTATATTACTGTAAAAGCTTCTATAGGTACGTAAAAAGGAAACGTTTGGCTAAGACAAATGTGGGTCCATTACAGGCGGAGTCAGGAGAATTTATCATGGGGAATAGAGAAATGGCAGAAAAGCTAAATGATTACTTTGTGTCTGTCTTCACTGTGGAAGATACAAGAAATCTCCCAGAATTACAGATCCAAGGGACTAGGGAGAATGAGGAATTGAAGGAAATTAGTAGAAGAAGGTTGTGTTGAAGAAATTAATTGGGCTGAAGGTTGATAAGACCCCGGAATCTGATATTCTACATTTTTAGTTTTTATTTATTTAGAGATACAGCACTGAAACAGGCCCTTCGGCCCACCGAGTCTGTGCTGACCATCAACCACCCATTTATACTAATCCTACATTCCTACCACATCCCCACCTTCCCCTACCACCTACCTAAACTAGGGGCAATTTATAATGGCCAATTTACCTATCAACCTGCAAGTCTTTGGCTGTGGGAGGAAACCGGAGCACCCGGCGGAAACCCACGCGGTCACAGGGAGAACTTGCAAACTCCGCACAGGCAGTACCCAGAATTGAACCCGGGTCACTGGAGCTGTGAGGCTGTGGTGCTAACCACTGTGCCGCCCAAAGTGTTGAAATCCCAGAGTGTTGAAAGAGGTAGCGGATGCATTGGTGATCATCTTCCAAAATTCTATAGATCTGGAACAATTCCTGCAGATTGGAAGGTAGCAAATGTCACCCCATTGTTTAAGAAAGGAGGGAGAGAGAAAACAGGGAACTACAGACCTGTTAGCCTTACATCAGTAGTAGGGAAAATGCTAGAATCTATACTGAAGGATGTGATAAATGGACACTTGGATATTAATGATCTGATTGGGCATAGTCAACATGGATTTATGAATGGGAAATCATGTGTGATGAACCTGTTGGAGTTTTTTGAGGATGTTACTAACAGAATTGATAAAGGAGAATCAGTGGACGTGGTATACTTGGTTTTTCAGAAGCTTTTGATAAAGTCCCCCACAGGAGGTTTTTGAGCAAAATTAAAGAACATGGGATAGGAGGTAATATACTGGCATGGATTAAGGATTGGTTAACAGACAGAAAACAGAGAGTAGGAATAAACTGGTCATTCTTGCATTGGCAGGCTATGACTAGTGGGGTACCGCAAGGATCAGTACTTGAGTCCCAGGTGTTCACAATATATATCAATGATTTGGATGCAGTGACCAAATGTAATATTTCCAAGTTCGCGGATGATACAAAACTAGGTGGGAATGTGTGTTGTGAGGAAAGCGGCTTCAAGGGGATTTGGACAGACTTAGTGAATGGGCAAGAACATGGCAGATGGAATATAATTTGGAAATATGTGAGGTTATCCACTTTGGTAGGAGGAATAGATATGCAGCGTATTTCTCAAATGGTAAGAGATTAGAAAGTGTAGATGTACAAAGGGACCTGGGTGTCCTTGTCAATAATTCACTGAAAGTTAACATGCAGGTGCAGTAGCAATTAGGAAGGCTAAATGTATGTTAGCCTTTATCGCAAGAGGATTTGAGTACAGCAGCAGTGAAGTCTTGCTTCAATTGTATAGAACCTTGGTTAGACCATACCTGGAGACCTGTGTGCAGTTTTGGTTCCCTTACCTTAGGAAAGATATTATTGCCATAGAGGGACAGCAACGAAGGTTCACCAGACTGCTTCCCAGGATGGTGGGACGATCCTATGAAGAGAGATTGGGGAAACTGGGCTTGTATTCTCTAGAGTTTCAAAGAATGACAGGTGATCTCATTGAAATGTACAAAATACTTAAAGGGTGGATGCAGGTAAGATGTTTCCCCATGTTGGGCAGTCTAGAACCAGGGGACACAATTTCAAAATAAGGGGGAAGCCACTTAAGACCGCGATGCGGAGACATTTCTTTACTTAGAGGGTTGTGAATCATTGGAATTCTCTACCCCAGAGGGCTATAGAAGCTCAGTCATTGAGTATGTTTAAAGCAGAGACTGACAGATTTCTAAATACCAATGGCATAAAGGGATGAGGATAGTGTGGGAAAAAGGCATTGAAGTGGATGATCAGCCATGATCGTATTGAATGGTGGAGCAGACTCGATGGGCTGAATGGCCTACTTCTGCTCCTATGTTTTGGTGGTGTTCACTGAGGAATGAATGTTGGCCAAGACACTGGCAGAACTCCCTGCTCTTCAAATAATGCCATAGAACCTTTTTACTTTTCCATGGGCATACAGAATCTCTGTTTAAAATCTCATCAGGAAGATTGTGCTCAAGTACTAGAATTGGCCTCAAACTGACTTCTTTATGACTAAGGTGAGAGTGCTCTTACTGAGCCAAGCTGCGTTTTATGTAAAATTGCACAGGGGTCTGTTCTCCCTGACTCAAAATTGGCACAAGTAGGTAACATAAGTACAGCTGCTGGCTTGCATGAAGAAATTCTCGACTTGATAGAATATAAATGGAGCATTGGGAAAGAAGATAAATGGTTGAATGTTTTGTAACTTCAAAAGCTTTTTATTTTTCATTGTGTTCCCCCTCTAATCAGGAAAATTGCTGGGATTTTCAAGCTGACAAAAGAAGCCAATTCAGATTCCCCCCAGGGAGTTTGACACTAATATTCAATGCTTGGCAATAATGCATTAGATCCATTGAAGTTTACAACACAAAAGGAGGCTATTTGCCCTATTGTGACTGCCAGTTTTTTTTTGTTCGGTACAATCCAAAACTAATCCCACTGCCCTGCTTTCTCCCTATACCCCTGTTTGCTTCAAATACTTAGCTAGTTTTCCCTTATTAAGTGGAATGGTCTCTGCCTCAACCACTTGCTGTGTCAATGCATTTCATGCTCCAGCAGCCCTGCTGTGTGTAGAAATTTCTTTTAGTCCCACTCACTCTCCTGGCAATTTTAAATTGATAACCCCAAATCACTTACTTCCCATTCAGAGGAAATAGTCTTTCCCCAAAGTTCTTCAAACCCTTATTATATCTATCTTGACCTTCTCTATTCCAGTGTAAATAGTCCAATATCTCCAGTCTCTCCTTACAACTGTAGTTTCCCAATCTGGTAACATTCTGATGAGTCTTTGCTGTATATTCTGTACAGCGTTAATGTTATTTCTAAGTGGGGTGCCCAAAGCTTCACATGGTACTCCATCTGTGACCAAACCAAATACTTTGTATAAATGTAATATTTCCTTCTATTTGTAGTTTAGGTCCAGCAAGAAAACTTCAAAAAATAGTTTGATTATTCAGTTCGAAAATATGATGCTGAGAAATGGCCAGAATGATTTGTTCGACACTGGCATCTGGGTTCAAATCCAGCCCAGACTGATAGGATGAAATCCTCCTCTGTCGCAATAGCTGGAAAGATTCTATGTGAGTTGAGTTTGTGTGGTCTCAATTCATTTCCTAGGTAAAATACATATAGCACAAAACTGTCCTGAATTTGGCACCAATTGGCAATCTAACTCAAAAGGGTTACAGGATTGCAGATGTGAGAAATGAAAATAAATGTCATAGTCAATTTAAGGAATGCTCTTCTGAGGCTGGATTGGAGTAAAGGGAGCTTTACTCTGTAGCAGATTATGCTATGCCTGATCTGGGAGTGTTAACAGCTTAACATTTGTCATAGGGAAAATGCTGGAATCTATTACTAAGGAGGTTATAGCAGTTCATTTAGAAAATCTCAATGCAATCAGGCAGAGTCAACATGTTTTGTGAAAGGGAAATTGTGTTTGACTAATTTATTGGAGTTCTTTGAGGAAGTAACAAGCAACGTAGATAAAGGGGAATCTGTGGATGTGGTGTACTTGGATTTCCAGAAGGCAATTGACAATGCGCCACATCAAAGGTTACTAAACAAAATAAGAGCCCATGGTATAGTGGGGTAACATATTAACATGGATAGAGGATTGATTTGCTAACAGGAAACAAAGAGTCGGCAGAAATGGGTCTTTTTCAGGTTGGCAAGCTGTAACTAGTGGGGTGCCACAGAGATCAGTGCTGGAGCCTCAACTATTTACAATCTATATCAGTGACTTGGATAAAGGGACAGAATGTATGGTTCCTGAATGTGCTGATGACACAAAGATAGGTAGGAGAGTAAGTTGTGAAGAGTACATAAGGAGTCTGCAAAGGGATATAAATAGGTTAAGTGAATGGACAAAATTTTGGCAGATGGAGTATAATGTGGGAAAGTGTGAACTTGTCCACTTTGGCCGGTAAGATAGAAAAGCAACATATTATTTAAATGGAGAGAGATTGCAGATGCAGAGGAATCTGGGTGTCCTAGTACATGAAACACAAAAAGCTAGTATGCAGGGACAGCAAGTGATTAAGAAGGCAAATGCAATGTTGTTGTTTATTGCAAGGGGAATGGAATATAAAAGTAGAGATGTTTTGCTACAGTTGCACAGGGTATTGGTGAGACCACATCTACAGTATTGTGCACAGTTTTGGTCTCCTTACTTAAGAAAGAATATAATTGCATTGGAAGCAGTTTAGAGAAGGTTCATTCGATTGATTCCTGGGATGAGAGGGTTATCTTACGAGAAAAGGTTGGACAGGTTGGGTCTGAATTCACTGGAATTTAGAAGGATGAGAGGTGATTCACTCACTCTGCAACCTCTATCAAGCAGCTTGCACTTCCAATTTGAAAGGTGAGTGCCCTTGAATATCAACCTTCTGTTGCTGCACTTTATGTATCAACACCTCGAAACATTTGCAAAACAGCCAATTAACGTAACTGCACTTTTATAAATTTCTGCTTTGAGTTTTTCTGTTCAACATTAGATTTGGTACGGTAGCAGAAGCTATGTCCTAAATAGCGACTGCAATAATTTATTCATGTGAATGTAAAGACAAAAAAAATTAGTTCAAATTCTTTGAATAAAGGTATAATCCACATTCCATACTTCTCATCCCCTCTTCTGAAGATCCAAAACCTGATATCTAATGCTGGTTAAGTTGGTAATGAATTGCTTCATTTGACTTTGGTGAGGACCACAAAGTAATCTTTCCCTTGAATAGGGGGAAATGATTGAGAAGGAAAAATTACTCTCTCATATTGCAATTCACAAGGTGCACTAAAAAAGATGGCCACTTGAGGGCACTCATATTGTGCAAGGGGATCCTGAATCTTCACTTCTCTGCACATTAACCAGTAGAAAATATATCTTCCTGTGTTATGCTTTTTAAATTTGTTCTTGGGAATATGAACAATGCTAGCAAGGTCACATATGTTGCTCAGGGGTGATGGGAAGCCACCTTGATTTGCCGCAGTCCTTGTGGTGATGGTATGGAATATATTAGTAAATAAAGAAGCAAATGACGCTTAAATCTCAAGTTGAATCATTGCATTTTACAGATAATTAGTAGACAATCTAGTAATTATTATAAACTGCAATTCATAAATTATCAAATAACTTCCAAAAATGCAGGGAAATTTTAGTTTAAAGTTAATTTTAATTGCTTTGAGCTAATAGCTATATTTTCATGCATTGAACTATTTTCCATATTTTTGTGAAATTAATTTGGTTAATTAAGGTTAATAATTATCGATGTTTTCCATCTCAGGTTTTGTGTGGCTCTCAAATATTTTTCAATTTAACTATTCATACAGGAATAAGAAAATAAATACTCTTCCTTTCAGGAGCAGTGGTGATGAATCGGTTGGGATTATTGAATTTTTTTATGTCACTTGAATTAAATAGCAACATTTTGAATGTTTTTTTTGGGAAACAATTTTACAATCGAAACAAAAGTTAAACTGTTTTGCATGTTGATTATTTATTGAAATTATTTTAATTGTCAGTTTTTAGTGCAATGGTGTAAACTATTACAGTTAATAGCCTTTTAAAATAAACTAGATAAACGTGATCCTTTCCTTCAGCAGTATTTTATGTCTTTTTGATCCAACAATTTGCAACTAGATTAATTTACTGAACGTTATTCTCCCACAGAAAGAACATAACTCTTGATTCCCTGTAATTTCTGATTTGGACCATTTTTCTCATGTGAGAGATATTTTACTCTCAGATATAAGGGAAATCATCAGAAGTAAGATTTGGAATAATAGTTAAATAATAGGCTGGATGTACAATTGAGCATCATGAATCATTCAGTTAAGCATTTCTTTTGTATTTAAGCGCTGCACAAAGAACAGCCAGGCGCTGCGCAAACGACTACTGGCAACACCTATGCAGTCATATTCAGCTGGCCTCAGACACGGGAAACATCAGAGGAATGTATGATGGCATTAAGAGAGCTCTTGGGCCAACCATCAAGAAGATCACCCCCCTCAAATCTAAATCAGGGGACATAATCACTGACCAACACAAACAAATGGACCGCTGGGTTGAGCACTACCTAGAACTGTACTCGAGGGAGAATGTTGTCACTGAGACTGCCCTCAATGCAGCCCAGCCGCTACCAGTCATGGATGAGCTGGACATACAGCCAACAAAATCGGAACTCAGTGATGCCATTGATTCTCTAGCCAGTGGAAAAGCCCCTGGGAAGGACAGCATTACCCCTGAAATAATCAAGAGTGCCAAGCCTGCTATACTCTCAGCACTACATGAACTGCTATGCCTGTGCTGGGACGAGGGAGCAGTACCCCAGGACATGCGCGATGCCAATATCATCACCCTCTATAAAAACAAAGGTGACTGCAACAACTACTGTGGAATCTCCCTGCTCAGCATAGTGGGGAAAGTCTTTGCTCGAGTCGCTCTAAACAGGCTCCAGAAGCTGGCCGAGCGCGTCTACCCTGAGGCACAGTGTGGCTTTCGTGCAGAGAGATCGACCGTTGACATGCTGTTCTCCCTTCGTCAGATACAGGAGAAATGCCGTGAACAACAGATGCCCCTCTACATTGCTTTCATTGATCTCACCAAAGCCTTTGATCTCGTCAGCAGACGTGGTCTCTTCAGAATACTAGCAAAGATTGGATGCCCACCAAAGCTACTAAGTATCATCACCTCATTCCATGACAATATGAAAGGCACAATTCAACATGGTGGCTCCTCATCAGAGCCCTTTCCTATCCTGAGTGGCGTGAAACAGGGCTGTGTTTTCTTCTCCCTGCTGCTTTCACATGCGTTCAAGTCCTCTGAAGAAGGAATTTTCCTCCACACAAGATCAGGGGGCAGGTTGTTCAACCTTGCCCATCTAAGAGCGAAGTCCAAAGTACGGAAAGTCCTCATCAGGGAACTCCTCTTTGCTGACGATGCTGCTTTAACATCTCACACTGAAGAGTGCCTGCAGAGTCTCATCGACAGGTTTGCGGCTGACTGCAATGAATTTGGCCTAAACATCAGCCTCAAGAAAACGAACATCATGGGGCAGGACGTCAGAAATGCTCCATCCATCAATATTGGCGACCACGCTCTGGAAGTGGTTCAAGAGTTCACCTACCTAGGCTCAACTATCACCAGTAACCTGTCTCTAGATGCAGAAATCAACAAGCGCATGGGAAAGGCTTCCACTGCTATGTCTAGACTGGCCAAGAGAGTGTGGGAAAATGGCGCACTGACACGGAACACAAAAGTCCAAGTGTATCAAGCCTGTGTCCTCAGTACCTTGCTCTATGGCAGTGAGGCCTGGACAACGTATGTCAGCCAAGAACGACGTCTCAATTCATTCCATTTTCGCTGCCTCCGGAGAATCCTTGGCATCAGGTGGCAGGACCGTATCTCCAACACAGAAGTCCTCGAGGCGGCCAACATCCCCAGCTTACACACACTACTGAGTCAGCAGCGTTTGAGTTGGCTTGGCCATGTGAGCCGCATGGAAGATGGCAGGATCCCCAAAGACACATTGTACAGCGAGCTCGCCACTGGTATCAGACCCACCGGCCGTCCATGTCTCCGCTTTAAAGACGTCTGCAAACGCGACATGAAATCCTGTGACATTGATCACAAGTCATGGGAGTCAGTTGCCAGCGTTCGCCAGAGCTGGCGGGCAGCCATAAAGACGGGGCTAAAGTGTGGCGAGTTGAAGAGACTTAGTAGTTGGCAGGAAAAAAGACAGAGGCGCAAGGGGAGAGACAACTGTGTAACAGCCCCGACAAACAAATTTCTCTGCAGCACCTGTGGAAGAGCCTGTCACTCTGGAATTGGCCTTTATAGCCACTCCAGGTGCTGCTTCACAAACCACTGACCACCTCCAGGCGCTTATCCATTGTCTCTCGAGATAAGGAGGCCAAAGAAGATTATTATATTGGGATAATTTTCCTTGGTGTTGAATTGAAATAAAGGTGAAATTCTCTGAGAAACATTCAAAAGTCACAGTTTGCATTCGATTTTACCTGAGTTTTCCACTGTATCTTCCTTTTCTATTTAATTCTTAATCATAATTGATTAGAAAGTTAACTGGCTCAGAGTCCAAGTAGGGCAACTGCAAAGTAACCTTGGATTTACTTACTGATTTTCATAAGAAAGATTTACTGCATCACTGTTCTAGCAAATTGCTTCTTCTGGTTGCGTTTGCCATGAGTAAATAATCGCTAAACTTACTCTATTCGTGTCAAAGGCATCTTCCTTATGATGTTTCTTGGATTGCTTATAGATGGTTTCTTGTAATATTGCAAGAATCTCTACTTTGCCCATTCACTTGAGACTCAACATAAAAACAACCAAGTGATTTTGCTTTTTTATTGAACTATAACTAGTTTATTTAATTGTTGGTACTATTCAACAGAAACAAAGAGAAAAAAGTAAGTTTTCAAAATAAATCCAGGTAATTTTTTTCAGGTGTCTAACTCAAAATGGGTAGATATACATAGCATTCAATAATATTGCATACATCCTTCCTGAATAAGATGTTTTCTGTAGCTTCTTCAGTGCACTTCTGTCTTTTCAAACAAGACCTTTATGCATTTATGTTTGCTATTAGACTAAAGCTACTGCCAGGAAAGTGGACACAAGTAATTTGCTTAAGTAGACCTACTGAGCTAATTTTTATAAATTTATTTTTTGAAATAACTAACTTTTTAATAAAAACAAGTATGGTAATTGAAGAAAAGTATTCCACTCAGATCAAATAGCTCTCATACAGAGATACTTCTCAGGTGTTCCCACTGTTATGAAAGTGATTCTGTTT